>NC_084557.2:26505691-26795691 GCF_033978685.3 Nerophis lumbriciformis
GCTGAGCAATCATAAAACGGCCGAGAAGACGCACTGGCTGAGGCTCGCAGTAATCCCGCCTCATGGTGGTAGAGGGCGCTAGTGATCCTAGGGATCATTTTTGCGACTACTCGGCTGCAGAATAAGTGACAACAAGCAGCAACAGTTAGCGATCGTTTATTTTTTCCTCTCGCCTGGACTTTTAACATGGAGAATTACATATCTAAAATAAAACAGTTTTCTAAACTGGACTTTCAATCGAAGCAGGAGGTAATAATTAAAGGAAGATCTCCATCGAGACAGACAGACTTTTAAAACTGAAGAAAGATAAGGAAGACTTCTATAAACAAGTTATCGATGCTTTTGTTCAGAAGGAGCGGCGCATGGACTTCATTTATCAGTGAAGGTAAGACCATAATAACGTTTTTTCTTATTAAATCTGCTTTTTTGTGGGACTGGCGGGAGAGTTTTTTTTGAAGGAATTTTTGAATGGAAAAAAAACTTTTGTTCATCTGTACATTTTAGTGGGCAATATGTAATATTTATAAAGTGTTTTTGTTTTTCATTACATTTTACTTCTGTTACTGTGTGTAAAAATGTAAATAAAAAGTGCAGATTCTAACCATTGGAATAATTTCTGTACGGTAGTTTGAAAATATCCACCGGGCCAAATTGAAATGTTTATTTTGTTGTATTATGTAGTATGTATTATGCCAAAAGCTGTCATAATAAAGACATATTAACCTCCATATTTTCACTTCGCCATTTCCGTTATGCAGGTGAAACTAATACAAATTAAAATATCGTGAAAAAGGTTAAACTAATACGTGATATTAACTCATTGCATGCAAAGTGAGATATGTCAAGCTTATATATATTATAATTTTGATGATCATCGCTTACACTTTTCGAAGACCCTACATTTTCAGAGAGGCTCAATTCAAGGTTTTCATAAAATATAATATCATAAAATTGAAAGAAGGCTTCAAATATCTTGAGTTGCATGTTATATATATGATCTAAACAAACTTTTCTAATATTTTGAGTTTCACCAGAATATTTTCAAGGAAATGGCAAAAGATTCTTAAGTTTTGAAAATGTTACTAAATGTTATATTTTGGCGTGTTTTCCACATGTTTTATTTTGTTGAATTCTACATATTTATTTTCAAAAGTTTTTTTTTTTTTCCATGCGATATGTGCCTTTTTAAAACCTCATTGTTGGCTTTGCAAGGTCACGTTACTTCTGAACTAAACAAACTTGATGCTAATCCACCTTTTTGTTTTTCTAAATAAGACTTGATAAGGGAACCTATAATAATAATAATAATAATAATAACTGGGATTTATATAGCGCTTTTCTAAGTACCCAAAGTCGCTTTACATGTAGAACCCATCATTCATTCACACCTGGTGGTGGTAAGCTACTTTCATAGCCACAGCTGCCCTGGGGTAGACTGACGGAAGCGTGGCTGCAATTTGCGCCAACGGCCCCTCCGACCACCACCTATCATTCAATTCACCGGTGTGAGTGGCACCGGGGACAAAGGGTGAAGTGTCCCGCCCAAGGACACAACGGCAGCGATTTTTTTTTTTTTTTTGGATGGTAAGAGGCGGGGAGCGAACCTGCAACCCTCAGGTTTCTGGCACGGTTGCTCTACCCACTACGCCATGCCGCCCCAAGGAATCAAATCGTCAAGCAGAATTGAAAATGGAATCGGAACTGGAAAAATCTTATCAATTCGCACTGTTAAAGTTAAAGTTAAAGTATCAATGATTGTCACACACACACTAGATGTGGTGAAATTAACCTCTGCATTTGACCCATTCCCTTGTTCACCCCCTGGGAGGTGAGGGGAGCAGTGAGCAGCCGCGCTCGGGAATCATTTTGGTGATTTAACCCCCAATTCCAACCCGTGAGTGTCAAGCAGGGAGGTAACGGGTCCCATATTTATAGTCTTTGGTATGACTCGGCCGGGGTTTGAACTCACGACCTACCGATCTCAAGGCGGAAACCACAAGGCCACTGAGCAGGTACAAAATATTGTCATTATTATTACATTTTATTTGCACTCCAGGATCACAATTTGTTCTATTGCATTTATTTATTCTATGGGGACGGCGTGGCGCGTTTAGGAGAATGGCCGTGCCAGCAACTACAGGGTTCCTGGTTCGATCCCCAGCTTCTACCAACCCAGTCACGTCTGTTGTGTCCTTGAGCGAGACACTTCACCCTTGCTCCTGATGGGTCGTGGTTAGCGCCTTGCATGGCAGCTCCCACCATCAGTGTGTGAATGTACGTATGAATGGGTGAAGGTGGAAATAGTGTCAAAGCGCTTTGAGTACCTTGAAGGTAGAAAAGCGCTATACAAGTATAATCCATTTACCATTCTATTCAAATTTGTATCTATTCATATTAATTTATGCTATTTAAACCTACATTATATCCTATTCCAGTGATTCTCAAACTGTGGTACGCGGTCTCCATCTGTTGGTACACCAAAGAATCACTTCAATATTCAAACAGAGTCTTAAAGGCCTACTGAAATGTGATTTTCTTATTTAAAAGGGGCTAGCAGGTCCATTCTACGTGTCATACTTGATCATTTCGCGATATTGCCATATTTTTGCTGAAAGGATTTAGTAGAGAACATCGACGATAAAGTTCACAACTTTTAGTCCCTGATAAAAAAGCCTTGCCTGTACCGGAAGTAGCAGACGATATGCGCGTGACGTCACAGGTTGTGGAGCTCCTCACATCTGCACATTGTTTACAATCATGGCCACCAGCAGCGAGAGCGATTCGGATCGAGAAAGCGACGATTTCCCCATTAATTTGAGCGAGAATGAAAGATTTGTGGATGAGGAAAGTGAGAGTGAAGGACTAGAGGGCAGTGGGAGCGATTCAGATAGGGAAGATGCTGTGAGAGGCGGGTGGGACCTGATATTCAGCTGGGAATGACTAAAACAGTAAATAAACACAAGACATACTCTATTAGCCACAACACAACCAGGCTTAAATTTAATATGCCACAAATTAATAACAAACACCTCCCCCCCTTCCGTCCATATAACCCGCCAATACAACTCAAACACCTGCACAACACACTCAATCCCACAGCCCAAAGTACCGTTCACCTCCCCAAAGTTCATACAGCACATATATTTCCCCAAAGTTACGTACGTGACATGCACATAGCGGCACGCACGTACTGGCAAGCGATCACATTTTTGGAAGCCGCAGCTGCATGCGTACTCACGGTACCGTGTCTGCGTATCCAACTCAAAGTCCTCCTGGTAAGAGTCTCTGTTGCCCCAGTTCTCCACAGGCCAATTGTAAAGCTTGACTGTCATCTTTCGGGAATGTAAACAATGAAACACCGGCCGTGTTTGTGTTGCTGAAGTCGGCCGCAATACACCGCTTCCCACCTACAGCTTTCTTCTTTGCTGTGTCCATTGTTCATTGAACAAATTGCAAAAGATTCACCAACACAGATGTCTAGAATACTGTGGAATTTTGCGATGAAAACAGACGACTTAATAGCTGGTCCCCATGCTGTCCCAAAATGTCCTCTATAATCCGCGACGTCACGCGCTGACGTCATCATACCGAGACGTTTTCAGCAGGATATTTCGCGTGAAATTTAAAATTGCACTTTAGTAAGCAAACCCGGCCGTATTGGCATGTGTTGCAATGTTAAGATTTGATCATTGATATATAAACTATCAGACTGCGTGGTCGGTAGTAGTGGGTTTCAGTAGGCCTTTAACTGTTCAAACTGGGTGTAATGTTGCAGTGGCCAAAATATTAAATATACTTGTTAAATATGATATGGCATTGCAGCACACACAGAATCACATCAATAAGTCTGAGGGGGCCCCAAGACAAATTACCAGGAGGTGTTGGTGTGCAGGCTGGCAGATGAAAGGCATCACAGATGATGGCTAATCTGTATTAAAAGACCTGTGCTGACTGTAATCATCTCTCTGTCACTGTACTAATGGAATCCAAAGGCCGATAAAAGACACAAGAGACAAGCAGGGTCAGAAAAGCAGAATAATAGCAGGCAGACAAAAACATCACGATTGGTCCAGATAGGGTGGACTGAAAGGGGGAGAATATAATGTGACTGTCAAAGACAGAGTGTATACAATCATGTCTCTCTTGTGTGCATAAAAGGAGATTTCAAGCCATTTGAAGGAGCCAAAGCAATTAAATATTGACAGAGTCCCCACACCATCCTGATAGTCCGTCCTCCTCCGCGGACTGGCAGTCACAAGCGTTATTTTGCTTTGAGCTAAACGACTAATTCCTGTTTGTGTCCTAAGGTTAAAGACGTCCTTACTTGCTGACCAACGTGTTTATAATTACTGCTGGTCAATTTTGTGGGTCAGCTTAAATATCAATTCCTCATGATGCAACATTTCCACCATGTGGGCACTCATAAAAAACAAAAGTGTAACATTTCCTTTTTACAGTTGGAGAGAGCTGGCTCTTTCCTCATTTTTTACTGGCACTCGAGCTGTAAAATGGCTCACCAGAGCCAGCGCAGCATATTAAAATAGTTCCAGTGTGAAGTCATTAAATAATTGGCAAGTTCGCATAGTAAAATAAAAAAAAAGTACAGCAGAGACCAATTATGTCCAACACCAATGTGCGCTAATCTTTCACTAACTAAACACTGACAGGACCATTTTAATGCTCCATAACATATGATGTATGTGTTCTTCCAACTTGATTGTATGTCAGTGGTTAGAAGCTATATGATTTAGCTTTGAATATTAATAGGTTGAATGAAACAGATAACGTGTTCAGCCAAACTCAAATGTGCCTTGGTTTTCCAAATGATGTCATGTCTGTGTCATCATGTTTTGTTTTAGCCATGTTCGGTTTTGTTTTTGGACTTTTTGTGCACTTTTGTTTGTTTTGTCACCATAGCAACCATTAGTTTTCACCTGTCACGTCACGCACCTGTTTCACGTTTTGAGTCACGCACCTGTTTTCACTAATCATGTCTGTAGTATTTAAGTTCATTGTTTTCAGTTTGTCTTGCTGGCGACATCTGCATTCATACCCTTTTCACACTCTGTTTACCTCTGTGCACTTCATAGTCCATGCCAAGTAAGTTTTTGTTTATTAATGCCACAGTTAGTGTTTTTGTTTCATTGTTCACAGTTTCTGCCTATGTGCAAGTTTTGTTTTCATTAGCCAAGTTTTGTACCTCCGCCATTGTGCGCGCTTTTCGTTTGTTCTTTTTTGATATATTAAATAAAATATGTACTCACAATCCCGTCTCGCCCGAGCCAACTTTCCGTTGCCTTCCGGAAAAACCAACCCCGAGGACCAAGTCATGACAAATGATAATAAAAAATAATAATACATTTATTTTAACATAAAACAAGCTTGCAGCAGAGCAAAAATGAAAAAAATAATAAAATAAATAAAAAAAATATATATATATATAAATATATATATATATATATATATATATATATATATATATATATATATATATATATATATATATATATATATATATACTGTATATATATATATATATATATTTATATATATATATATATATATATATATATATATATATATATATATATATATATATATATATATATATATATATATATATATATATGTTAAAGTTAAAGTACCAATGATTGTCACACACACACTAGGTGTGGTGAGATTATTCTCTGCATTTGACTAATCACCCTCATCCCCTGGGAGGTGAGGGGAGCAGTAAACAGCAGCGGTGGCCGCGCCCGGGAATCATTTTTGGTGATTTAACCCCCAATTCAAACCCTTGATGCTGAGTGCCAAGCAGGGAGGTAATGGGTCCCATTTTTATAGTCTTTGGTATGACTCGGCTGGGGTTTGAAACCACGACCTACCGATCTCATATATATATATATATATATATATATATATATATATATATATATATATATATATATATATATATATATATATATAAAAGGGTTGTCTCTATACCATTTTGGTACCGGTACCTGTACCAAAATGTAATTCGATACTTTTCTAAATAAAGGAGATTGGCTTTATCCGGCGGGCCGTCCTACGACGCCACTATCTTCCTCGTCTCTGGCGGGCCGTCCCACGGCGTCGCAATCCTCGTCTCCGGCGGGCCGTCATCGTCTCCAGCATCGTCCCGACTGGCATCTGGACTGCCGCCCAAGCGGCCATCAGGCGCTCCCTCAGTGGCCAATTCATGGACGCCCTTTGTGCCATCAGCAGCGACGCCCAGGATTTGGGCGTTGGACTCTTCGGTCGCCTCCTCATCGGCCACAAATGTGGCCTTTCCGTGTGCATGTGCATGTACGAGCCAGTCTTCCCTACAAAAGGCTAGACAGAGAAAAGGAGCTTTTTGACTACAGTGGTGTAGTCAATAGGAGCAAAGCTCTTGCGGTAAACCTCTACCATGACGTCACAATTTGGAAAAACGTCACAATTGGGGCAAATTCCAAGCAGCTTGTTCAGAAGAAGTATAAAGAAAGGCAAGATTGTTTTATAAATATCTCCGTAATGCCTGCATGGTGTTATGTTTGGGTCGCATTAGAGCGATGATTTTGTTCTTGGGATGCAGAGGGACAGGCAGTGTCAGGAGCAGCGTGCAGGTAAGAGGCTTTTAATTTGTGACACAAGACAAAGTAAAAAAAACATGGCTACTTAGCGTTGCATGATAAGCAGAAGCGAAAAGTAACAGCGTGAAGCTAGCATACTAAATAGTAGCAGAGGCAATGACAACAAGAAAGTCTTCAGCGTGGCAAAAAAACAAAAACACATCTTTCGCATTTAGCGAACAAAAATCTTGCAAGAACTGGCAGGGTGAAATGGGTGTAAGAAGGGGAGTGATTGTCAGGTTCAAACACTGATGACATTTATTAAACAGACGAGAAGCAAGGAATCATGCAGAGACAGATTTCAATTTGGCTCAATGAGGAGACACGTGTTTTGGGCTGTATTCTAGTTACAGATCCAAACTACGTACGTTCTAAAAGTCCAACCCGCATGCTCCCTCTATTTATTTGGAAGGTCCCTGTTACATCACTGAAGCTGTCGCTGAGGGAAGGGGGTAATCTCGACAGCGCCAGTTAGACACAATATATGATTATACAAAAATGCAAATGTGTTGACGCTGGTTATATCGCCTTGTCTCTATTCTGTCTGCGTCCCGGTACCCGATGTTCGGCCTTGGCAGTCAGCAGGCTGAATCTGGACACAACACTGATAGAGACGGCTGGCAATCTTTTGGATACAGATACAAAAATACCACTTCAGCACAATTGACAATTATTTATAGCAACGGCCCTTAAGCATAAAGTTGTGTTATGATATAAACATAATTATTCTAACAGTGATTGGTGGCAGCAGCAGGTGTGAAGACTAATCACCGAACAGAAACCAGTGTGTCAAGCTCAGTTTACCCAAAAGAGAACAGAACACGAAACATAGGGAGAATTTTAACAACACAGAAACAAGACATGACCTGATAGACAGTTCACGACATGGTGTGTTTTCAAATTTTCGGGACAAATACAGAAAAACCGGTAACAAAAAGTTGGTTTTGCATAATACGTTTCCTTTAAAGCAACTAAACACAGGAGAGTTAACTTCTGATATGTACACTGAGGCATGAACAGAACTTTAGCCTATGCCAGCTATTGATTTTGCCATGATTCTGATTAGAAGGCTCTTTGTTGTAATCAATGCCTCAGATCGGTGGACTGCAGAGTGAGACTGATGATCCCAGAAAGGATCCAATATTTAGCTTGTAAATAAGAGCATTTTTGATTGCATTTAAAATGAGAAGAGACCCTTCGCATGGGAAATAGTTCAGCATGAATGGATCAGACACTGGCTATTAAAAATGGCAATCAATAATACCGTTTGATCATTGGGATGACTTTTACGGGGCGCTAGACACAATAACTGAACCATTAATATTATGAGGCAGGACGCTCATCTCCTGCAGTTCTTCTTTAAGGACTAGCTTATTAGAGTGTTTTTATGACCGATTAACATGTAATATTGACAGCTGACATCCGGGGCTGCTTTTGTGGATGTATCACTTATACTTTTTTCTTGATATGAGCACAAAATCAACATATCCATGTTTAAAACAGAGACCACGGGCCACCTAAACACTTCCTCATGGAGGCATTAGGGGGGGCATTCTGACCAAATGAACCTCGTTGAACAATGAGATTATCTGATTCATCTCGTTAATGTGAATCATAACTTGCTTAACTCTTTATTTATGAGAACTCTATTTATTATTTATGTATTTAATATTTATTCATTTACATATTGATCTATTTATTTATTTAATTACTCTATTTTCCGGGCTATAGATCACACCGGGTTATAAGCCGCATCCACTCAATTTTGGAAGTAAAAAATAGTTTTCCACCGGACTATAAGTTGCAGATATATATGTTGCGACATGAGTGATTTACACAGTATGGTTCTCTAAATGTTTATTTACATACCTTAATTGTTTCCAAACGGTTGTCTGTTACACGGCAGTGTTAACAAAACACAAGTCGTCGTCCTGGACCCACTAGCTGTGGAATCTAGCGCTCCAATCAGCTAAATTGTAAGTTAATAATTCTAACACAGACACTAGTAAACGTGTCAGCATATTAGCTAATGCTAATGACGCTAGCTTGATTACATTACGATAGCACGTACAAATATTCATGAAAACACTCCTACTGACATCACACCTGGGACGGTTTAGTACGTATGAATAGTTTTAGTTACATTGTAAAACTTTGCTTGAAATGATGAATGAAGAATCCATACGAGTAGAAACACTATGGAAGACGAGAAGACTGAACGACACTCTACTTCCTGTTGAAAGCACTAACGGTAAATGTACGGACACTGCAGCACCTGCATTGGGTGAATTTGTCCAAAAGATGGCGCCATTGCACAAACAATAAAACACCCTCGGAGTGTTTTTTTCTTGTTTTTTTTTTCCATTATTTTTATTATGGCCTCAAGCAAAGAAAAATCCACAAATTAGCCGCTCCGTTTTATAAGCCGCAGGGTTCAAAGTGTCGGGAAAAAAGTAGCGATTTATACTCTGGAATCTACGGTCGTTATATATTCATTTAATCACTGTTGTGTTACACATTAAATACAAACACATGTTACAAACTGCTACAAAATGAAAAGGGGGAAGATTAAATAAACCCTGCTTCTTCCTACTTCTCTTTGGACACGAGAGACTACAAATATGGATATGACACATTGTAATTGTATGCATGCTGGAAATAAACTAACACCATAAGCATAACCAAAGATGGAACTCGAATGAAAGATTACTTCAAAAAGGGATGCACGCTCAGGGAGACACAATCACATTTCCATATTCCTTGTTACACACATGCAGGAGCTGCATGAATTCCGAGACAGTGCGTGACTTGTGAGAACAAATCAAATTTGAGAGCAAGCTGCAACCAACGTGTCGCGTCGTCTATCCACAGTGCAAAGTGGCGTCTAAGACACTAATCCTCACCACCATGTTGGAAAATATACTGCGTATCTTACAAGTGCCATTATCACTAAAGGACTAAAGAAAAATGAATGGCTTGGCATGCTACACACACACATGCACACACACACGCGCACGCACACACACCGAGCAGGGCGATACAAAAAACCTAACCGCTAAAGCAGGGGTCAGCAAACCCAAATGTTGAAAGAGCCATATGGGACCAAAAATACAAAAAACTAATCTGTCTGGAGCCGCAAAAAATGTAAAGCCTTTTATAAGTGTTATAATGAAGGCAACACATGATGTAAGTGTCTTTATTAGCTATATTAGCCTACTATCAAAATGACTATGTGTCGCAAATATTCGTTGACAGAAATGTTGAAATGTGATATCTATTGTACACATTTTAACAACATTGGAAAACATTAGTAAAACGGAGGCTTTTCAGAGGGTGTGATAACTCCTGGAAATTACTGGCTTAGAATGGCCAAAGGTAAAGATGTGTGTGTCCAAGTTGAAGGAAGCGGAAACTGCAAATAAAATGACCTCAAATATACCTCAAATACGAGGCACAATGATGCAATATGTACATAAAGCTAGCATAAATAGCATGTGAAAATCGATTAGCTTGCAGTCATGCAGTGACCAAATATGCCTGATTAGCACTCCAACAAGTCAATAACATCAACAAAGCTCACTTGTGTGCATTCATGCACAGCATAAAAAGTTTGGTGGACAAATAGAGACAAAGACCTACTCAGTGGCCTATTTAGAGTGTCCGCCCTGAAATCGGTAAGTTGTGAGTTCAAACCCCGGCCGAGTCATACCAAAGTCTATAAAAATGGGAACCATTACCTCCTTGCTTGGCACTCAGCATCAAGGGTTGGAATTGGGGGTTAAATCACCAAAAATTATTCCCGGGCGCGGCACCGCTGCTGCCCACTGCTCCCCTCACCTCCCAGGGGGTGAACATGTGGATGGGTTAATTGCAGAGGCCAAATTTCACCACACCTTGTGTGTGTGTGACAATCATTGGTACTTTAACTTTTAACATTAACTTAAGAAGGAGTGGTATAAAACATGTCTAAACATGTCTTACTGTGGCAGCATCAAGAAAAGTTGTACATGTAAACAAAAGTCAGGACACAAAGTCACGGGATGGCCTCTTTCCACCTCTATGGCCACCGTCTATGGAACAACTTGCCAGAGGACCCACCTTTTTGATTTGGCTTTTACCTGATATTAATGATTTTATTGAAGTCATTTGTATTTTACTTTTTATCTTATTAGTTATGCAAGATTTTATTTAGTTCTATTTATGTATTATTTATTTACTGTATATTCATTTAAAAAAAATCTATTAATCTTCATATGTCTTACTTGTATGTTATTCTTTATCTCTACTCATGGTTCTTACTATTTTACAAGTTTTATTATTTTTTATATTTGGTTAAAAACTACTTTTGCATGCACACACATAGTAGCATACACACCCTATATATTCATCAAAAGCTCAATAAAACCCGTTGAGGTAGACCTCCTGCTGTAGTGCCGTCTCCTTCCTCCCTGTCGTACTTAACAATTTTCCAACGTTCCTCAGATTTGCCATCTGCCTCAGGCGTTATCGGTCATGCTTGTGGGGTCGCTTTTGTGTCAGCGTCCTGGTGGCCATGGTCTGATGACCTCCTGGTGAAGATGGCTCCTGTGATAGTGTTTACTCACATGGCGCCTCTGTACTCAGCCATGCAATCATTTGTCCATATAGTTGCATACGTGTGTATGTTGTGTGTGTGTGTTTGTGTTTGGTATCTGTGTCCGTGCGTATGTACACTATATTGCCAAAAGTGTTGGACCACCCATCCAAATGATCAGCATCAGGTGTCCTAATCACTTGGCCCGGCCACAGGTGAACAACATCAAGCACTTAGGCATGGAGACTGTTTCTACAAACATTTGTGAAAGAATGGGCCGCTCTCAGGAGCTCAGTGATTTCCAGCGTGGAACGATCATAGGATGCCACATGTGCAACAAAACCAGTCCTGAAATGTCCTTGCTCCTAAATATTCCAAAGTCAACTGTCGGCTTTATAATAAGAAAATGGAAGAGTTTAGGAACAACAGCAACTCAGCCACCAAGTGGTGGGCCATGTAAACTGACAGAGGGCTCAGCGGAGGAATTATGGTGTGGGGTTGTTTTTCAGGAGTTGGGCTTGGCCCCTTAGTTCATGTGAAATAAACTTTGAATGCTCCAGGATACCAAAACATTTTGGACAATTCCATGCCCCCAACCTTGTGGGAACAGATTGGAGCGGGCGCCTTCCTCTTCCAACATGACTGTGCACCAGTGCACAAAGCAAGGTCCATAAAGACATGGAGGACAGAGTCTGGTGTGGATGAACTTGACTGGCTTGCACAGAGTCCTGACCTGAACACCTTTGGGATGAATTTGAACGGAGACTGAGAGCCAGGCCTTCTCGACCAACATCAGTGTGCGACCTCACCAATGTGCTTTTGGAAGAATGGTCAAAAATTCCTATAAACATACTTCGCAACCTTGTTGACTGGTGCTGTAATAGCTGCAAAAGGTGGACTGACATCATATTGAACCCTATGCGTTAGGAATGGGATGGCACTTCAAGTTCATATGTGAGTCAAGGCAGGTGGCCAAATACTTTTGGCAATATAGTGTATGTGATAATGGGGGATCTGGGTCACCTCGATATTGTTTTTAACTCTGTAAAGCACTTTGCGTTGCATTTCTTTTACGTATGAAAAGCGCTTTATAAATAAAGCTTGATTGAACATTCTTCTTTTGTTTCGGATTACAATAAAGAAATGAATGGATGTGTCAACTGTCAAATGTAACAACAGGAATGTGGCGATGCATCACAAGGGACAGGAACAGGTGCCAGTGTAGATTCTAATGACTTTCTTCTATTAATTATGTACAAATCCATGCACTGCCTAAGGTGCGCCCCACACTGCTCACTCTGCACACTCTACAAAAACCCATCTGTGACTACACAGCAGGCTCCAAAAGTGCTTTGAGCGGATGCCTTGAGGTGGCCTGAAAGGTTGATTTTCCTTTTCCAACGGTGCAGATTGTTAGAAAACAACCACAGTCAACACATTGTGTAATCCTGTAATAACAAAGGAGAAGTCGTCTCTCCCACACTCGTCCCCTGCAAACATGAGTGTAGGCACACAGGTGCTGCACACTTTTCAAGCCCTAACGGTTTTCCAAGCCCTTGTGGTTCCTGCCTTTGTTTTTCACACTCTTTCGAGTGTGCTCTCAGCCGCTCAGTGCACAAAAACATTATGATAATGAATGGGTAGACATCTGCTTCCAGTTCAGTTTTTTGCTGCAAGTTTAAACACGGGTTACACATGTTCAACCCTCAGCTGGTTAAAAAGATGAGTGGAGGAACATCCCTTTCAGCTCTAAAGCATCATATTTTCAGAAGGCTCTATGTGATTCAATGACCCACACGCAAAGATTGTAATGAGTAAAATAAAAGTATAGTAATAGAGTGTACTAAATATTAATTAGGCTGAATGGTTTTTCAAGTCTTCCATATAGATACATGTTTCTGCTGCCAACAATGTGCTATGAGTGGAATTTTAGGTATTCGATATGCTGGATTAGTTACTTTAATTTCAAACATTTCATAAAATGAATCATGTCATTGAATTATTGTAGAATAACAAATCAATTTCCCTAATATTATTGTATGACTAATAGGGATGGGTACCAAATTCTGTACTTTTACAGGCACCAACCACTTTGTTGTGTCCCGTTGGACACTTGTTGTAGTCAGATTTTGCAATGAGTTGAAGATTTTAGTCCTGACTTTCCGTGCGTTGCATGGTAAGGCCCTTCAATATATCGCTGATTTGTTGTGCCCCGACACTTTAGGGCGCAGCCTTCGGTCTTCAGGCCAGGGTCTCCTAAAGATCCCTAAAACTCATTTTAAAACAGGCTGTAGCCCCCAGACTCTGGAATGACTTGCACCAGTCACTCTGTGAGCTTAACTGTGTTGACTCTTTTTTTTTTTTAAACTTTTGAAGACTTCGCTTTTCAGAAAAGCTTTTGATTAATAGTTTTAACTTTTGTTATCCTTTTTATGATGTTGCCCCTCTTGTTTTGACCTAATTGTGTTTTAATTCACCAATGTTTTGTGCAGCACTTTGTGATTTTTATTTGTGAAACACGGTTTATAAATTAAATGTACTTACTTTCTCAATTACTCTCAAACACTTGACGAGGAAACAAGCACTGCTAAACTGCCTCTAGGTAATGTTGCAATTTTCAATACCAACAAAGCAAGTATGCCCGATAAAAAAACACTTGAACTTATAGTAAGGCTGGCTGTCCCCTGCTTCTCCCGTGCCTTGTCCTCTGATGGGCGCGTCTGTCTATGGCCTGCTGCTTGCCACAGTGGACCCATTTCTGGAGTTCCTGTCTCTGGCCAGCCTGGTTGCCTGGGGCCGGTGGTCCTTGTTCTCTGGGCACCGCCCCTGCTGTTTTAGGTTGGGCTCTCTGGGTGGCTGCAGCTGTACTCTGCCCCCCGCACACACTGGAAGACAAATATATTGTACATACAAATCACATACATACTCATATACACACAATTATTCATACATGTATACACACATACGTTGAATGAATGAATATTCATTCATACATACATGTGCGCACACATTGGTACTTACCCACATACATAGGTACCAGAGGTGGGTAGAGTAGCCAGAAATTGTACTCAAGTAAGAGTAATGTTACTTTAGAGATTTATTACTCAAAGAAAAGTAAGGAGTAGTCACCCAAATATTTACTTGAGTAAAAGTAAAAAGTATGTTGTGAAAAAGCTACTCAAGTACTGTGTAACTGATGAGTAACATATACACACACACACATATATATATATATATATATATATATATATATATATATATATATATATATATATATATATATATGTATATATATATATATACACACACACACACACACACATATATATATATATATATATATATATATATATATATATATATATATATATATATACACACACACACACATATATATATATATATATATACACATATATATATACATACATTGATATATACAGTATATAATTTATATTTATTTATTTTGCCGTTTTTGTTTACATGTTAAAGGTGTTTTAATGAATATACATGCATGTTTAACACATATAGATTCCTTTCTTTCATGAAGACAAGAATATAAGTTGGTGTATTACCTGTATCTGATGACTTGCATTGATTGTAATCAGACAGTAGTGATGATAATGATCGTCCACGTTTTCAAATGGAGGAGAAAAAAATGTTCCTCCTTTCTGTCTAATACCACATGAAAGTGGTTGGTTTTTGGCTTCTTATTTGTCCAGCTTCCATATTCGTTTTTATACACTTTACAAGAAATACATTGGCGGCAAACTCCGTAGCTTGCTAGCTTGTTTGTGTTGGCTTTCGGAGACTCTTATTTTGAAAGCGCAGGCGCGATGGAGCGGCCCTTTTATTGTGAAGACAGGAACTGTGCAGTCAGTCTTTAGGCTTTTGACGGGATGAACGGTTGAAATAAAAAATGGTCTTTTTTCCTTCACACTTTTGATTGATTGATTGGAACTTTTATTAGTAGATTGCACAGTACAGTACATATTTCGTACGATTGACCACTAAATGGTAACACCCGAATACGTTTTTCAACTCGTTTAAGTCAGGTCATGTGACCCCTGGCTCTGTTTGATTGGTCCAACGTCACCAGTGACTGCATCTGATTGGTGGAACGGAGTGAACGTCACCAGTGACTGTATTTGTTGAAACGCAGGCACTATGAAGGTCTGTCTGACAGACCAAAACAAACAAAGCGTGCATTAACAGATCGATAAAAATTAGTAGCGAGTAGCGAGCTGAATGTAGATAAAAGTAGCGGAGTAAAAGTAGCGTTTCTTCTCTATAAATATACTCAAGTAAAAGTAAAAGTACGTTGCATTAAAACTACTCTTAGAAGTACAGTTTATCCCAAAAGTTACTCAAGTAGATGTAACGGAGTAAATGTAGCGCGTTACTACCCACCTCTGATAGGTACCTACGCTCCCACATACATACACAAATACAGAACATACATACACACGCACATTCACTGTACAAACATACATATACACATACTGTACATATACAATCACATATGCATACATACACTCATGCATATAATAACATTTCATCAAACATATATTAATGTTGTTCCCCTAGGGGAAACTGGGTAAAACACGGTACAGCGACAAAGCTTAAAGGGGAACATTATCACAATTTCAGAATTATTAAAACCATTAAAAATCAGTTCCCAGTGGCTTATTATATTTTTCGAAGTTTTTTTCAAAATTTTACCCATCACGCAATATCCCTAAAAAAAGCTTCAAAGTGCCTGATTTTAACCACCCGTCCATTTTCCTGTGACGTCACATAGTGAAGCCAACACAAACAAACATGGCGGAAAGAACAGCAAGCTATAGCGACATTAGCTCGGATTCAGACTCGGATTTCAGCGGCTTAAGCGATTCAACAGATTACGAATGTATTGAAACGGATGGTTGTAGTGTGGAGGCACGTAGCGAAAATGAAATTGAAGAAGAAACTGAAGCTATTGAGCCATATCTGTTTGAACCGTATGCAAGCGAAACCGACGAAAACGACACGACAGCCAGCGACACGGGAGAAAGCGAGGACGAATTCGGCGATCGCCTTCTAACCAACGATTGCTATGTGTTTGTTTGGCATTAAAGGAAACTAACAACTATGAACTAGGTTTACAGCATATGAAATACATTTGGCAACAACATGCACTTTGAGAGTGCAGACAGCCCAGTTTTCATCAATTAATATATTCTGTAGACATACCCTCATGTCAGCAGGCCAGGTAAGCTAGGGTCGATATTCTTCTCTTGATCATCTTTGGGACGGTGTGAGCCAAGACATCCAGGGGGGTTTAGCTCGCTCATCTGCGGGAACAAACTGCCGCCATTGCTTGCCGTGCTAGCGAGGTCCTTTGTCCCTGAATTGCTCACACACTCCGGCAGATTCAATGGGGGTCTGGCGACAGATTTATTTGACTTTATCGTTGGAAATGCATCTGCTTTGAGTGTCGCAGGATATCCACACATTCTTGCCATCTCTGTCGTAGCATAGCTTTCGTCGGTAAAGTGTGCGGAAGAAACGTCCAATTTCTTGCCACTTTCGCATCTTTGGGCCACTGGTGCAACTTGAATCCGTCCCTGTTCGTGTTGTTACACCCTCCGACAACACACCGACGAGGGAGGATGTCTCCAAAGTACGGAAAACAGTCGAAAAAACGGAAAATAACACAGCTGATTTGACTCGGTGTTTGAGAAAATGGCGGATTGCTTCCCGATGCAACGTCACATTGTGACGTCATCGCTCCGAGAGCGAATATTAGAAAGGCGTTTATTTCGCCAAAATTCACCCATTTAGAGTTCGTAAATCGGTTAAAAAAATATATGGTCTTTTTTCTGCAACATCAAGGTATATATTGACGCTTACATAGGTCTGGTGATAATGTTCCCCTTTAACCTGATGTTGCTATAACAATCTACAAGGTTAATATAGTTTGCTTCTCTTTCTCCCCCTCTATTTATCTGCTTTCTTTTGTAATTCAAGTTATCATTACATCATACATACATATTGTTGCAATTCAAACAAGTGTATTGTTGATCATAGAGGTAATTATTATTAGTATTCATTATAAATAGTGCTATTTCTATTGGTATTTGTATTGCTTCATTTGTAGTGTAACAATGTTCATTGTCGTTTCTGTATTATTAATATTTATTTCACCAACTGCTTCTTTGTTATCACTTTTCGTATCATATTTGTACATATTGCATTTGCTGATGCTGTTCTGTTTTTGTTGTGGTTGTTATTAGATAGATAGATAGATAGATAGATAGATAGATAGATAGATAGATAGATAGATAGATAGATAGATAGATAGATAGATAGATAGATAGATAGATAGATAGTACTTTATTGATTCCTTCAGGAGAGTTCCCTCAGGAAAATTAACCGATTAGCATTAGCGATTTTTACATGGTGAATTTAACACCTCCAAATTTGGGAATGAATTCCAAAACTAAGATGCACGTTAAAATCAAACAGCCAGTGTGTAATAACTACCGTACTTACAGTATAAAACTAGACTGGCACATTCATCTTCTTAGCGAAGACTACTTTTTCTTCTAGGCAACACATTGTAGCCAATACACTACTGCCATTTAATGTTTTGGAATTGGAAGTGCATGCAAAGTCTGCATATAATACTTGCAAATGAGATCAGAAATGTATCAAAAACATGATATAACAACTAGACATCATTTGTTTTTTAATAAGCTCATTTTAAAATGTTGCATTAAAACGTATTTAATTAATAAACAATGAACATGTATTACCTTACACAAAAGTACAGAAGTTATCGATTCCCAGCTAATTAATTGATACCGCATCGGTTCAAATATGAGAGGTACCCATCTCTAATGACTGATGTTCCCAAGTGTAAATGTGCAAAGGTAGGACTGCAGGCAATAACTATATTAAGATGTTTATAGGTCTGTCTGGCAGTCTGGCAATTAATTTTGATGACAAATAAGCTTATCCTTGAGGCACAAGCAGAGTGAGAGTAAACATGAATAAATACACACAAATGGGAAAAACATTAAAACAAAGTGTTTCAAACCAACATAATCTAGGCTGCAAAACATCAAATACTAAAACAACACACCCGGCACGTGCACAGAGATTTTAGAGGGCAGATGCTCAAGCCAGAAAAAAGGGAACTCTTTGCAAAAAGAATTCATAAAACCTCCAAATTATTATAAGAATCACAGCAGGATATTTTGAACATTCTGTGTAAAAAATACAAACTTAAATGGTCAAATAGAATAATAAAAATAAAAAAAATTAATCATTTAATGACGGAGTTGGAGCATAAGCAGCATCACACTAATAATTTACCGTATTTTCCAGACCATAGGGCGCACCGGATTATCTGCAGCCCGCCTTCGTTCCCACGTAACAAGCTGTGAGTCTCGTCTTCCCGCGTTCCCTCTGCTTCCCTGGCGGTCTCTTGGATCAAGACCTCCCGCCTGGACACGGACCTTCTACACCTCGCTATAGCCCCCGACTTCCTGCCTGCTCACGGATCTACGAGCATGCTCTGCCCCTGTTGGACTTCCGCCTCTCTCGCTAAACACTCATGGTAACACTGGGCAGTTAATTACCACACATAGTCGCACACCATACACATTTTGGATTTATTACACACTCAATTTCTGATTAATATATATTGTGCATATATAATAAATAAACATAGACTTTAACGACATCCGTCCTGTATGTGCCGTCTCCTCCTCCCTGTGCACGTAACAAAATACCACAGAATAGCACAAAGACAATGACCACACTGTTTGAGTAGAAATCTGCTTCCTAATCAAAGTACAATTTTAATGTTACCACTCATATGAATTAAACAAAAAAATAATTTGTTTTTGTGAAAGTTGCTCTCATAGTGATACAATGGTACCTCAACTTAAGAGTGTTTTGAGATATGAGCTGTCTAACTGGCAGCGGTTCTCAAACAGTTTTCACCAAGTACCACCTCAGAAAAATGTTGGCTCTCCAAGTACCACCATAATGACCAACATTAAAATACAGTAGAGTAATAGGCCAGAGTATTCATTAAAAACAATAGTATTTAATATTTTTAGCCACTGTAACAATACACAAAATTTAAACAGCAACACTGAATATTGGAAAATAAAACACTGTACTTTAATGAAATTATGCTTTGGCACACTACTAGATGGAGACCGCGTACCACTAGTGGTACACGTACCACAGTTTGAGATTCTGCTTTAAGTTGAAAGAGAAAAAATTAGCTGCAAACATCCCCGCCATTACTTACCGTAGGAAATGTCACAATTAACTCTGTAAGGTCCGCCCAAAACATCTGGTCTTACTCGCTAGCATTGGCTTATAGCTAGAGATCGACATAACTTTGTTTTCCAACCATGGGAAAGAAGAAAGTGAGTGTTAAGGCAACGCTGATTTGAGATACGAGCATTCTAAGCTAAGAGCTCTGTCACACAATCAATTAAGCTTGTAAGTTGAGGTCATACTTGCCAACCCTCCCTGATTTTCCGGGAGACTCCCGAAATTCAGCGCCTCTCCCGAAAACCTCCCGGGACAAATTTTCTCCCGAAAATCTACCGAAATTCAGGCAGACCTGAGTGACGTGTCGACAGCCTGTTCTCACGTCCGCTTTCCCACAATATAAACAGCGTGCCTGCACAATGACGTTATAACTGTAGAATGATGGAGGGCGAGTTCTTGGTTTCTTATGTGGGTTTATTGTTAGGCAGTTTAATTAACGTCTTCCCAGCGCGGTAACAACACACAACAACAGCAGTCACGTTTTCGTCTACCGTAAAGCAGTTTGTCTGCCGTAAACAGCAATGTTGTGACACTCTTAAACAGGACAATACTGCCATCTACTGTACATGCATATGTGACAATAACATCTACGGCTTTTAGAGAGTGCAGTGCACAACTGCGCACACAACAAGGAGACGAAGCAGAATGCATCATCAGAGAGGGTGTTCAGCATGGTTAGAAAAATAGTGACAAAGAATAGAACAAGGATGGACAATTCAACCCTTAACTCAACAATGAGTAGATGAGTGTTATGTGTGTGTATATGTGTAAATAAATGAACACTGAAATTCAAGTATTTATTTTATATATATATATATACATACACAAATATATATATATATATATATATATATATATATATATATATATATATAATAAAATAAATATATATGTATAGCTAGAATTCACTCCCGAAATCGGAGGTCTCAATGTTGGCAAGTATGGTTGAGGTACTACTTAATGTAAAAAAAACTGAACTAGAAAGAAAGGCATACTGAAATACATATGAACAACATTTGTTGTTGTTGAGTTTTAATATCCGGCTGGCCTGGGAATGCCTCGGGATCCCACAGGAAGAGCTGGACGAAGTGACTGGGGAGAGGGCAGTCTGGGCTTCCCTGCTTAGGCTGCTGCCCCCGCGACCCGACCTCGGATAAGCGGAAGAAGATGGATGGATGGATGGAGTTTTAATACAAAACGTGAGTTGTGTATACCAACATTTTGTTCACATTCTGGCAACATAAGCTCACTTATTTTCTTTTGGTAATTAAATGTATCAGTGTAGGTGCTCCACAGGGCACTGTCCTGTCTCCTTTCCTGTTCACCCTGTACACCTCAGACTTCCAGTATAGTTCCAGGTCCTGCCACCTGCAGAAATACTCTGATGACTCTGCTGTGGTCGGGTGTACCGGAGAGGGACAGGAATTGGAGTACAGGACACTGATCGCTGACTTTGTGGAGTGGTCTCAGGCGAACCATCTGCTCCTTAATGTGGACAAGACCAAGGAGCTGGTCATCGACTTCAAGAAGAAAATGACCCCTGTGGAGCCCATCAAGATCCAGGGCCGGGAGGTGGCACTACTGGGGTAGTACAAGTATCTGGGAGTCCACTTGAACAGCGGACTGGACTGGAAGGACAAGAGCAAAGCTGTATACAAGAAGGGCATGAGCAGACTCTTTTTTTCCTGAGGCAGCTTAGGTCCTTTAATGTGTGCAGCAAGCTGTTGGAGATCTTTTTTCAGGCTGTTGTGGCCAGTGCCCTGTACTTTGCAGTGGTTTGTTGGGGGAGCAGCACCAGCAAAAGGGACTTAAACCGCATAGACAAACTGATCCGGAAAGCCGGCCAAACTAATTAATTGGGTGATTGGGATTTGTTATATATTGTATATATTATATATAAATATGATATAATATAATAATAGAATATATCAGTATATATTATATACTGTATATATAATATGTAAATATTACATATATGTTATATTTTATATTGCTATTATGGTATATTTTAGTCTACTTTATATAAACCTGCATTATCTTTTCCATCCTTACTAGAGATGTCCGATAATGGCTTTTTTGCCGATATCCGATTTTCCGATATTGTCCAACTCTTAATTACCGATTCCTATATCAACCGATACCGATATATACAGTCGTGGAATTAACACATTATTGTGCCTAATTTTGTTGTGATGCCCCACTGGATGCATTAAACAATGTAAGAAGGTTTTCCAAAATAAATCAACTGAAGTTATGGAAAAAAAATGCCATATTTATTATTGAAGTCACAAAGTGCATTTTTTTTTTTAACGTGCCTCAAAACAGCAGCTTGAAATTTGGGACATGCTCTCCCTGAGAGAGCATGAGGAGGTTGAGGTGGGCGGGGTGGGGGGTAGGGGTAGCGGGGGGTGTATGTTGTAGCGTCCAGGAAGAGTTAGTGCTGCAAGGGGTTCTGGGTATTTGTTCTGTTGTGTTTATGTTGTGTTACGGTGCGGATGTTCTCCCGAAATGTGTTTGTCATTCTTGTTTGGTGTGGGTTCACAGTGTGGCGCATATTTGTAACAGTGTTAAAGTTGTTTATTCAGCCACCCTCAGTGTGACCTGTGTGGCTCTTGACCAAGTATGTGTTACATTCACTTGTGTGTGTGAACAGCCGTAGATATTATGTGATTGGGCCGGCACGCAAAGACAGTGCCTTTAAGGTTTATTGGCGCTCTGTACTTCTCCCTACGTCCGTGTACCACTCCGTACAGCGGCGTTTTAAAAAGTAAAACATTTTACTTTTTTTAAACCGATACCGATAATTTACGATATTACATTTATAGCATTTATCGGCCGATAATATCGGCAGTCTGATATTATCGGACATCTCTATTCCTTACCCTTTCCACCCTTTGTAACTGAGCTACTGTGTGGAACAATTTCCCTTGTAGATCAATAAAGTTTGGCTAAGTCTAAGTCAAAAGGCTATGAAAATAAACGTGCCAAAAATGAGTAGCTCTCTTCGATTTATTTGGTAAAAGTAGCTCTCGGAAGACAAAAGGTTGGAGACCGTTAACATTGTTATTTTGCATCAAATAATGTCAGGGGGATTTCACCAAAATGTTCATGACCTGGCAGTCTGCAGGCTCCGTGTCAGGTTCAGCACTACATGAGGGGTCGAGATCGGAGCTTGTGAAAATAGTTTTGGAAGGAATTTTTACAAGAAATCAAATCAGTTGTCAAAAATGTTTTTAGTCAGAGATAGTCAAAGGCTTTAATTAACACTGTGGTTTCTTTATATTTTATTTATGCATTCTTCTGGTCTCCCAGACAAAAACAAACAAAAAGACTCACATCAAAACAAGCTGTCCTAAATATGTCTGCTCTTCTGCAAATAACTTGTCATCATCATTTGGCTGCGTAATATAGGTCATTTTTCTGTATTGTCTTTTCATGCTGGTTTCATTTACTGTTGTGACAGTCTATTAATTATTCATCTGTTTCCTAATAAGTCATTTTTATACGACACACTTAACTTATGGACCCCCTTGTTGAAACTAAGTAAAATAATAACAAAATGAACCCTTTTTCTTTTATATATGTCATCACAACTGCATCACAAACTTAAGAGATGGAAGGAAGCATCTGAAGAAAGAAAAAAAAGTATTCCTCTGTGTTTCTTACCTTCCTGGGTGTATTTGATGTGCGACTGTAGCACAGAAGTGACTCGCTAAATGCAGTCAAGCCGCGTCGCCAATGAGCAGCAGTCACAGGCAGTTAACCTCAAGATCTGGAAGTGTTTGTGAGTTAACGGAGCTTCACAAACTCACTGCCAGTGTCTGCTTTTGTCAAAGTTAGGCTGCATAAAGAGTGATTAGATTTAGCTTTGTGATACTCAAGTGAGCTTGTGCACTAAATCCTGGCTCCTGGCTGCAAGGTAAGCACATTGAAATTGATTTGAAATAAATGAGAGAGTTGGGAATATGTATTGTTGTTTTGCCTTTACTTTTGCAGACTACTGTAAACATTCTGTTTACAGATAAAAATAATTGCAGAATAGTTTGCAAAGAAAATAAAAACATTTACTGAATTAGGTCATTTCTAAGCATATGTTGACATGAAGTTGCTTATTTGATAGTTATGTCTTCTGTCCTAGTTGCAACCTTGTTATAGGTGAAGTTGACATTTTAGTAAACTGTTGTACATTCTTTGTAAATGTAGCCAAAGTATTATATGTATAGTAAATGTGTATTGTACATACTTTGGACTTTGGCTACATTTATTAGACTTAGACAAACTTTATTGATTCACAAGGGAAATTGTTCCACACAGTAGCTCAGTTACTGTTATACAATATTACAGTGTATGTAACAGTTGCAGCAACAAAAAAAAAGGGCAGCATATAATAGAGAGTAGATCCAGCAGAAAATATACATTATAAACAAAGAGAGGTAGCTAACATAGAAGCGGTGAGGTAATAAACTGATATCATCTATTGTTGTATGTTGAGTGATTATACAGGATTATGGAGTGCGGAATGAAGGAGTTCTTGAATCGAACACTGTGGGAACGAAGCTGAAGGAGCCTGTTGGAGTATGAGCTCCGCTGTCCCTCAATTGTCTGGTGGAGTGGGTGGGCAGGATTGTCCATGATGGCGAGCAGTTTGTCCAGTGTCCTCCTGTCCCTCACTGACACAAACGCCTCCAGCGCGGTTTAAGTCCCTTTTGCTGGTTCTGCTCCCCCAACAAACCACTGCAAAGTACAGGGCACTGGCCACAACAGACTGAAATATAAATATATATATATATATATATATATATATATATATATATATATATATATATATATATATATATATATATATATATATATATGTATATATATATATATATATATATATATGTATATATATATATATGTCTTAATAAGGTTATCCAAAAAATAGTGCTCGATACCGTAGTAGAGCGCAATATATGTATGTGTGGGAAAAAAATCACAAGACTATTTCATCTCTACTGGCCTGTTTCCGCCATAGACGGAAACACCTCCTAGGTAACACATGAGCCAATCACCACGCCCCTAGGCCAGCCTGTACCCACCCACTCTGTGCCCTATATAAACCATGGTATGCGAATGCTCCCATTAAAATCTCCTGATGATTGAGGGTACCCCCCCTCATGAAACAGGCCTGTAGAGATGAAATAGTCTTGTGATTTTTTTCCCACACATACATATATATATATATATATATATATATATATATATATATATATATATATATATATATATATATATATATATACACACACACACACAATACTTTGGCCTCATTTACAGTCATAGAATAAAATATTTGAAGGTCAAATATATGTTAAAGCAAACATAACTCGAGCTGAAACTAATGATTATTTTGATTGTTAACAAGTCTGCGATTATTTTTTCGATTAGTCGACAAGTCAAACGACAATTGCTTATGATTTGTTGTACATGTTAGTTTGTCTTGATTTTAACTCATTTTAAAACGCTTTATAGTGCATTCAATTGTAACAAAATAAACATAATTTACTGACAAATGGATGGTTTTTATTTTATTATACAAACCTCAGTGAAAAATAAATCAACAGACTTCGGACCTGATTTACTAAGATCCAAATTCCACGCGCTAAACAGCGTGTGCAATCTAAAAAATAGTGTACACTATTGTGGGCGAGTTGCATGTGATTTACTAAAACTGTGTGTGCAATTGAAAAGTGGTGCAGATCGCCTTATTTACATGAGGATTTTGCGTGTACTACATGGGGCATCACCACGGAGACACTCATTTACTACACAATGTACACATTCATGCTATCATGAACACCTGTGGTGTTTTGCTGTTTTCAAACGGACATGTACTAATTTTTATGGGCATCTTTGAAGCAGTCCTGCATTACATTTACATTGAAACCACCCTTTTTTTCCGCCAAAGTTGCGCTCATGGTGAGAGGCTGCACTTACTAAGTTCAAGACGAAAAAAAAATCCATACTTCAAGATTTTTTTTCATATAAGAAATATTTAAATAATATATATTGTATGTGAGGTATATGAATGTCATTAAAAAATACTAAAGGACACCAAAATCCAAAAAATGTGTTTTAATCAGCCCCTTAAATCCTCAGGCAGCTACAAAATTATACAATAATGTTGCTGAATAGACAATATGTCAAATATTTTTTATTTGTGACTGTCCAAAATGTTGACACATGTAGGACGGAGGATTCTCGTCTATTCATTTTCTGTCTGTGCAGCGCGAGCACTGACCCTGCAGCCGTGTGTCAGTTTGCACGTCCTTCTGACACCTGTTTAATAAAACACAAAATAGTGCTTGCAAAACGCTGATGAGTGTTAATAAATCACATTGCTTGTGCTGTATAATATATTTACATCTTCTCACCCCACTTTGCGTTTTGATGATTAGCATATATTTTACGTATTAGTGAAGACAGAAACAAAATGGACTGCATGCCTTATTCTGCTCACTTACTTTGCACACGTTTAGTAAATCAGCTTTGTGTGTACTATCGAGTTTGCACGTGTTTTAGTAACGCAAACTTTTAGTAAATGTGCACCTAAAGTGCAAAATGTCCTGTAAACATGATATTCAGTGTAAAAAAGTATTTTTATTCAGTAGCTTGAGTTCTTTTGCTGCAATTATTTACCTATATAAATAAAAACATGAACATTCCTGGCGGTCTATCAATTAAAACCTAATTAAGCGACCCGTCGACAATAACAAATCTTTGTCGATGAATTTTTATAATCGACATTGTCGATTATTGGTTGCAGGTACACATGCTCGATGTGTGATACAAACTAAGCTTTATGAGAATATGAATTCAGGTTATGTTTAATACAGTCATCATCATTTACATTACTTTGTTAGTTTGTTAGTAGCTTCAGTAAACAACAAATGTATTACACTTTACTCAGTTCAATGTATTTGTTGCAGCTTCCACTTAGGACTAAAACTCTGACTAACTTGAGTATGATTATATTTAATGCTTAGCGGCAATATTTAAACAAATTATTAATTATTTCAATCAGATTAACCGCACTTTTGAATTTTTAACACACGCCACCTTTCAGGCAACCATCCACGGTTAAGATACAGGAGCATATAGGGTCAAAATAAATTATGTGATTAAAGGCCTACTGAAATGCGATTTTCTTATTTAAACGGGGATAGGAGGTCCATTCTATGTGTCATACTTGATCATTTCGCGATATTACCATATTTTTGCTGAAAGGATTTAGTAGAGAACATTGACAATAAAGTTCGCAACTTTTGGTTGCTGATAAAAAAGCCTTGCCTGTACCGGAAGTAGCAGACGATATGCGCGTGACGTCACAGGTTGTGGAGCTCCTCACATCCGCACATTGTTTACAATCATGGCCACCAGCGAGAGCGATTCAGACCAAGAAAGCGACGACTTCCCCATTAATTTGAGCGAGGATGAAAGATTTGTGGATGAGGAAAGTGAGAGTGAAGGACTAGAGGGCAGTGGGAGCGATTCAGATAGGGAAGATGCTGTGAGAGGCGGGTGGGACCTGATATTCAGCTGGGAATGACTAAAACAGTAAATAAACACAAGACATATATATACTCTATTAGCCACAACACAACCAGGCTTATATTTAATATGCCACAAATGAATCCCGCATAACAAACACCTCCCCCCTCCTGTCCATATAAACCGCCAATACAACTCAAACACCTGCACAACACGCTCAATCCCACAGCCCAAAGTACCGTTCACCTCCCCAAAGTTCATACAGCACATATATTTCCCCAAAGTCCCCAAAGTTACGTACGTGACATGCACATAGCGGCACGCACGTACGGGAAAGCGATCAAATGTTTGGAAGCCGCAGCTGCATACGTACTCACGGTACCGCATCTGCGTATCCAACTCAAAGTCCTCCTGGTAAGAGTCTCCGTTGTCCCAGTTCTCCACAGGCCAATGGTAAAGCTTGACTGTCATCTTTCGGGAATGTAAACAATGAAACACCGGCTGTGTTATCCGGCACAACAGTCAGGGGGTGCATTCTACGGCGGGGGTGCGTTATCCGGCACAACACCTGCTGCAATACACCGCTTCCCACCTACAGCTTTCTTCTTTGCTGTCTCCATTGAACAAATTGCAAAAGATTCACCAACACAGATGTCCAGAATACTGTGGAATTTTGCGATGAAAACAGACGACTTAATAGCTGGCCACCATGCTGTCCCAAAATGTCCTCTACAATCCGTGACGTCACGCGCAGGCGTTATCATACCGAGACGTTTTCAGCAGGATATTTCGCGCGAAATTTAAAATTGCACTTTAGTAAGCTCACCCGGCTGTATTGGCATGTGTTGCAATGTTAAGATTTCATCATTGATGTATATACTATCAGACTGTGTGGTCGGTAGTAGTGGGGTTCAGTAGGCCTTTAATCTCCATGTATACATGATTAATGCAATATTTTTGTGAAAAAAACATGTGCTAACTAGTTTTTTTGACCGCCCTATTTTAAACAGGACGTGATGATTTGAATATACATTTAAAACAATTTTGTAACAGTATGTATTGGACTTGGGTTTTTGCTCCAAAGTCACTTTATTAGCCGTCTTTTTGAGTCTGAGAGCAATATGTTTCTTATCCGGAGGCGGTACCAGGTTGCAAATGAAACCCAGCCCCACCCTCTCCAAAAGTATCATTTTTTATCTTTTGAAAATACACACTGTTATATCTTAAAGTCATCGCCACTATTTTTTTCCAGACACGATCGAAAAATAATTAAATAAATAAATATATATATTTATACACACATATAGGCAAGGCAAGTTCATTTATAGAGCACAATTTGTACACAAGGCAATTCAAAGTGCTTTACAGAAAATTAAAAGACAAAAATAAATGTTTCAAATTGAATTTGGAAAATACAATCACTATAAAAAAAAAATCAGAATTAATTCAAATCAATCAGATGCTGTAGATAAAATACTTTCAGTTCTCATATGCACAAATAAATAAAAGTGTTTTCAGCCTGGATTTGAACATTGCCAACGTTGAGGCCCGTCTCACATCTTCAGGAAGACTATTCCAGATTTTAGGAGCATTAAACTGAAACGCAGATTAACCATGTTTGGTCCTGACTCTAGGCACCAGCAGTAGACGACTCCCTGAGGTTCTCAGAGCTCGAGATGGTTCATATGGCTTTAAAATGTCAGAGATGTACTTTGGCACAAGACCAAGAAAAGACTTGTACACAAGCTGTTTTTAAATCTATTCTCTGAAGCAACAGGAAGCCAGTGCAGTGACCTAAGCAACGGATTATTATGGTCGTATTTCCTGGATCTGGTTAGGACTCGAGCAGCAGCATTTTAGATGTACTGAAGCTGCTTTACAGCTCGTTTAGAGAACCCACTGAGACGGCCATTACAGTAGTCTAACCTGCTGGAGACAAAAGGTATGGATTAGTCTTTCTAAATCTAATTCAGACATTATTCCTCTGATTTTGGCAATGTATTTCAGAGGGTTAAAAAGCTGCTGATGTTATTGACCTAATGTGATTGATTGATTGATTTCGAACATGAACACACTTACAATATAATACATCACAAATAATTTCATATCATTTCTCTTGACATCATGTCCGAAAAGGATTAGGAAGAATCAAAGCTTATTCAATCCTACTCCTTTCCCACTTCAGAGCATTTACAAATACATATGTTCATTTACTGTCTTCTTTTTGTAACACAATCACATCAGTGGATGATTAGTACAGCAGTTCTTGCAACAGATAATTAAAGTCAGTCATGATTAACGTACTGAGATGAAGACTATCTTGTTTTCAATAAGGTTGAAGGTATTTCTCACAATTCTTCTTCTTTGTACTTTGTAAGCATGTTTAATTTGAACAGCCTCTTAAACTGAATCATATCAGTACATTGTTTAACTTCTCTACTTAATCCATTCACTAGTTTAATTCCACACAGGGATATGCTAAAGGTTTTTAGTGTTGTACAAGCATACAAATGTTTTAAGTCAGTTTTTCCTCAAAGGTTATATTTCTCCTCTTTAGTTGAGAAGAATTGTTGTACATTCTTGGGTAGCAGGTTATAGTTTGCTTTGTACATCAATTTAGCTGTTTGCAAATTTACCACATCGTTGAATTTCAATATTTTTGATTCAATAAATAAAGGGTTTGTATGTTCTCTATATCCAATAGTATGTATTATTCTAACAAATCTTTTTTGAATGTCCGTTAGTGAATTTAGCGCACATTTGTAATTCCTTCCCCATATTTCTGCACCGTAACAATAGCGAGCAGTAGAGAATATCAACTGAGTTTTGGTCCGGATCATATTTTGTTTTCTTTACTATTGAAATATTTCTTGCTAATGTGGTTGTTAAAGTTCAAGTCTAAGTCCGTTATTACCCCTGGATTTCTTACCTTTCAGTGAGAGGGTCTCTAGGTGACGAATAATAGTTTCTTCGCTTCTGTGGGCCAAAGACAATGATTTCTGTTTTGTTTGAGTTTAGCTGAAGAAATATATGTATACATATATATATATTCTTACCTTATTGTTAGTATCCTCATGTGCTCCCTCCCTCTGTTTGAGAGTTTGACTTCATGTCTATATAAGTGCTTCCAGCTCACGTTGATGTAACAATGTAGCCAGACTGCAAAACCCACAAACAGAGACATCCAAAACAAACTCACTCCAAAATGTGTTAACCCTATGGTGTAAAGCTTTGACATTGTTTAACAAGAGTATCCAACATTGTAACAACAATTAAGCCAGAAAATACGAAAATCTCCTTTAAACATTATGTGCATTTTAGTCTTATATATGGTATTAAAGTACAGCAGGGATGTTGCTGATCGCCATTAAACAGGAAGTGATTTTGAAGAATGAAAATATCTGACTGTTTGTGTGTTTTTGTGTTGTTTTGTAGCTGCACCTGCACCCAAAATGACTCTGCGACCATTGAACCCAGTGAACTGCGAAGGCCTTCTGCAACCTGGTTGTTCTCTGCTGCAGCTGGACGGTGAAGTTCTCCTGTTCGGCCAGAAAGGCTGGCCGAAGCGCTCCTGTCCGACAGGAGTATTTGGAGTGCGCATTAAACTCAGTGAACTCAGGTTGAGAGCCCTCTCTTTCTCTGACGACTCCAATTACCTTCCGCCTTTGCGTTGCCCAGCCGTTTGCCGCCTCGATCCTCATGACGGGCTCCCAGAGAGTTATCTCATCCATGGCGGTCGCACCCCCAATAATGAGATCTCCTCAAGCCTTTATGCTCTGAGCATGGATAGCCGTGGCAGCAATCGCAAACTGACCCTACGGTGTAAAGAGAGAGAACTGGTAGGAGAAGTGCCCGGTGCCAGATACGGCCACACAATCAGTGTCGTCCAAAGCAGGGGGAAGACGGCCTTTGTAATATTCGGTGGAAGGTCTTACATGCCTGCTAAAGAGCGGACCTCAGAGAACTGGAATAAGGTCATTGATTGTCCACCTCGGGTGTTTTTGTTCGACCAAGAGTTTTGTTGTTGTTCTGCTTATACCTTTCCAGAGCTCAGTGATGGACAGTCTTTCCACGCAGCTTTAGCCAGAGAGGACCGTGTTTACTTTCTCGGGGGCCACTCTTTGACATCCGACAGCCGACCTCCTCGGCTCTTTTGCTTGCATGTGGAGCTCTTGCAAGGTAGTCCGTTAGTGTCCTGTGACAGTCTTGATTGTGGTCTGTCCATCTCAAGTGCGGTAATCGCCCGCACAGGTCCTTCTCATAAATATATCATATTAGGAGGGTATCAGTCAGACTCTCAAAAAAGAATGGAATGCAGCACTGTGACTCTGGATGAGAAAGGGATTCACATTGAACCTCTCCAACAACCACAGTGGACCCCAGATATTGTTCACAGTCGAACTTGGTACGGTGGCGCTGCGGGGGAACTCGGCATGCTGCTCGCTGTACCAACAGAGGGCAGGTCGTCCCAAACAGATGTGCATTACTTCTATCTGGTGAACTTCCAGAAAGAGGTCAAAGGTGAAGATGATCCGGCCCAGCAGTGTTGCAGTCAGGAGCTGTCAGACTACGACAACTCCACACCTCTGGAAGATTCAGAAGAGCTCTACTTTGGCCGAGAGCCTCATGAGCTGGAGGATTGTAGCGAGGGAGAAGGTGATAAATACAACGAGAAAGATGAGGAGGATGAGTCACAATCAGGCTACTGGATCAAATGCTGGCGTGGTTGTCAGCTGGACCACAACACATGGGAGCCATTTTATTCCACCGAGCTCCACCGGCCGGCCATGATCTTCTGCTCAAAGGGAGAGGCAGGACATTGGGTCCACGCTCAGTGCATGGAGCTCACTGAAACACTGCTGCTCACGCTCTCCCAGGGCAACCAGAAGTACTTCTGTCTTGAACATGGTGGTCTTCCTCACCAGGAGATGACCCCACCTCGAAAGGTCATCCCCTTACAGCGCACGCCACTTAAAGTTAAACACAGGAAATCTCATACAAAACTTAGGAGCTCCCCCTTCAAAAAAAGTGTTTTCAGGAGACTTTTTGACTAACCAAAGATGATGATGTGTTTAACGGGATGTTTTCATCAAGAGCAGGGGTCTCTAAAAAGTATTTCTGAAAGAGCTACATTTACAAAATGATAGCTTATTTCAACCCAAACAAAGTGATAAAGCTTTTTATGTTAGAACAGAAACACAATGTTGTTATCCACAACTTATGTTTTGTATTAAAACTAAAACATGTGTTCATCTGCATTCTGTATTTCTGGGTACATTTATTTCTGGTATGTTTCACATCAGAGAGAGAAAACATGAATGCTGGAAAATGATGCTCAATTTGACATATTTTACTGACTGGCATAATGAAGATTAGACAAACATTGGTTGAACCAAACTCACACATTCTTCATGGAACTATTCTTATATGCCCACCTTATTATACACAGTACACATTATAAATATAGCATAACGCCAGATAAAGCATCAAACTACATCTAATTTGATACATAACTCACTTTTTTAGCTTCGATGTTAAATAGGTAACAGTAACTTGTAACAAGATAGTAGGGTTGTACGGCATACCGGTGTTGTGACGTTGCTGGTTTTACGAGCAGACGAGCATGTTCGACAGTGCACAATCACAGAGTACTTACAAGCAGACACAGTGTGTAGACAGAAAAGGGAGAACGGATGCATTTTGGCTTAAAAACTAACGATAAAGGTGAAATTATAACACTGAAACGCCCTCAGGAAGAGGTGCTTTAAGACATGGCTAGCTAGCTAGTCCATCCGCCATCGGCAGTGTTTTAGCTACTTCTAAATCACTAATCCTTGTCTCCATGGCGACAAATAAAGTACGTTTCTTACAAGTATCATCCCTGCAGGACGAGGAATATCTAAACATGCTTCACTACACACCGTAGCTCACCGACATCAAAATGTAAACAAACGCCATTGGTGGATCTACACCTAACATCCACTGTAATGATACCAAGTGTGGTAGCATATCTAGTCGATACTGCTATGATTACGTCGATATTTTTTGGCATCACATCTTCTTTCGTTTTTTTAAAAGGTATATTATGTTTATAAACTCAGGAAATATGTCCCTGGACACATGAGGACTTTGAATATGACCAATGCATAATCCTGTAACTACTTGGTATCGGATTGATACCCAAATGTGTGGTATCATCCAAAACGAATGCAATGTATCAAACAACAGAAGAGTAAATGATTATTACATTTTAACCGAAGTGTAGATAGAACATGTTGAAAGAGAAAGTAAGCAGATATTAACAGTAAATGAACAAGTAGATTAATAATTAATTGTCTATCACTTGTCCTTAATCATTTTGACAAAATAGTAGAATGGAAAATGACACAATATGTTACTGCATATGTCAGCAGACTAAATTAGGAGCCTTTGTTTGCTTACTTACTAATAAAAGACAAGTTGTCTTGTATGTTCACTATTTTATTTAAGGACAAACTTGCAATAAGAAACATATGTTTGATGTACCGTAACATTTTTTGTTACAATAAAGCCAATAATGCAATTTATTATTATCGGGACAACACTACCAGATAGTATGCTGTCGTTCCATTTTGTTCACCTAAAGTGGAATGCATTATATTTATTTCAACTCAATGGCATTTTCAACACAAACTTAATTTTATTCTTAGTTAATTGGAAATATGTACCATAATTAATGTAGCAGACTTATAAAGACCAATAGGGACACACAGAGATGGTGGTATTAAGAGGAAAACATTACAGGATATGTCCCAATAATAATCCCCAAAATTATATTTTACCTGCTCATATTGCGATAAAAATGTCACACGAGCATTGATGAATAAATAGTGATTAAGTTAAGTAGGATTATTCCTTATTGAATGTTGCAAAGCTTCTGTTTGAACGGCTACTCATTGGTCATTTAAAAGAGCCGTTCAAAATATCCAATCGTTTGGTCAGTAGCTTTTTACTGTGCGTACTAACGCGTCACATTACTAGAACCTTCTGGCAAGCTGTTCGGAAGGGGATGGCGAACTACGGGTTGGAGACCCCTGATCAAGGAAATAAATAATGAGGTTATAAATATGAACAACTGAAATCAATAACATTTAGCATTAAAATAATCCATTGCATATTTACCAAGTGACGTTTTTTTGTTTCTTTTTATTTTGCTTCAATTGGTGTTTTATCAATATAAGTAAACATTACCATATCAATCTTTTTCTTAATAATTGTAATCATTTTATAAACATTGTTTTTTTAGTTGTATTTGTGATCAAATAAAACTAAATTGATGAAGAAAATGACTCCAACTGTTTGATGTGCCTTTGATGTTCAAAGGACCCAAATCATAATAAATTAAATAATCATGCACTGTACCTTCTTTTTTTTTTAAATAAAAATGTCCTACAAAACACAGACCACTGTATTGTATTGTCATGACTGTGTTTTTGTTTGTCTGCATTTTTTTTTTAAACTAACAAGCCAGAATATCATGTGTGCATGTATGATGCAGCAATTCAATACATGTAACACAATGAAACGTCAAATAGTGTTGTCAAATGATTGTTGTTTTTTCATTCAAATTAATCACACTTTTGAATTTTGATTAATCGCAGTTAATGCTTAACTTAAATCAACTTTTTAAAAAAACGATATTTTGACAAAAATGCCATTTTGTCATAAGACATTTTTCATGGTGCTATCAAGCAATTAATAAAGAGCAATGATTATGATCTCTAATAAATTAATCTCAATCTATTTTTTAATACCTAAAAATGGTTAGAAAATACCTCAACTTGAGGTATTTTAATTTAAATTCGTCACAGTTTTATAAACGGTAGATATATAAACAAAAAGAGAGGCTTTATAAATGTCGGGGACTCGCATGGCTGCGGGAGTTGTGACCCCAAGATGCAGGAAAAAGGAGGACAAAGTAGAGGTAAGACAAGTCTTTAATTGGTTTTCAACACAGAAGGAGCAGTTCTGCACACAGCATGTCAGTAAAGTCAGTAACATAATCAATCCTCAAGCCCTCACTGGAGGGCGAGGCAGGCATAAAGAGCAGCCGGATTGACAACTGCAACCAGGTGTGCCAGGCTGCTAATCAGGGACAGGTGAGGGAAACGAGCGCTCAGGGAGACATGCAGGAAGTGGAACCAAGAAATAAACACAAAACCAAGGAAACATGACAAACAAGTGAGACGAGATTTGACAGATTGACACAATAAAGTCATTTATTTTTTGGAACAGACAAGAGATGGAGGCTGATTTATTTTCCAAATAAAAAAACATCAAGTCCATATAAAGTGGTAAAGTTAACATCAAAAAACAGTAACAACAACTTTCTGAGCAATAAGTATTGAATGTTGAACTTGTTACCTTTTGCCTTTACCTTTTTACGTCTGCTTCAGATAGACCCATCAATCACAGTGCTAGCATATGTTACCAATAGCAGTTTGAGGAAACATAGTGAACAAATACATGCTTATGGTTGTCACAATTATGTGGTAAACCTTGTAAAACATTTACAAAATGTCGACTTTGATCGATTTTCCTTTCCTGTACACAGACAATCAATGTTTTAAACCTTATATAACGACAGAACATGAAGGTATTTACTTTTCTTATTTTTGCTTTTAATTCGTCCAGGGGCAGATGAGCCGTGTGTGCGCCTTTAAGACACGCATGGGCGAATAAAATATTCTCATCCATGCAAGTGTACTCTGATTTTAAAAATACGACGTGTCCGGGGTGTACCCTGCCTTGTGCCTGAGTGCAGCTGGGATTTGCGATCCCAAAAGGGACAATCGGTAGAAAATGGATGAATGCATGTAATGTAATATACCAGAGCTATTCAACTACATCAGGGGTGTCAAACTCATTTTAGCTCAGGGGCCGCATGGAGTAAAAATCTGTGCACACGCGGGTCGGATTATTAAAATCATGGCATTATAACTAAAAAATAAAGACAACTTCAGATTATTTTCTTTGTCTTAATTTGGCCAAAAATAGAGCAAACACATTCTGAAAATATTACAATAAAAATATAGAAAAAAAATACCAGCAGCGTTAAAGTTTAGATCCATGAAGGAAAGAATAAAGTGAATGAATGTTTATGACTGAATACATTTACATATGCATAAAAAATGTTTTCTTTTGTATTTTTTATTTTTTTTTTAATTAAGTAACGTTTATGAAAACCTTTTTCCAAAACACAATATAGAATGTGAGATATAACAGGATTATGCATACATTTATAATTTGTTTTCAAAACGATGCCAAAAAAGTAGGACCCCAAAAATTTACTGTGGGGCCCCATTTTATGACTTGATGGGGTCCCTGGGACCATTTTGAAAGTTCCTAGCACCAACACTGATGGAGTATTGGTGCGTGCAAATCAGCAGCAGGCGACTGTGGCCTGCGGGCCGGTTCTAATACTAATCAAATATCATCCATCGATAATTCATTCGTGGGCCGAATCTTGTGCCTTGACTATGACACTTAGGAACTACATAATGAAGAGGGCCGCAGTTTCGAGAGCCCAAGGGCTCAGGGGCCGGACGTTGAAACGTGGATGTTTTAGTTCTTTGAGACTGTGTTTACTACTTAATTGCAAAATAAACACATTGGTTTTCACACTGCACTGTCAATAAATTAAAAGAAAAATAAGCTTCATTTTTTTGTTGGGGATTGTTGTTCCTTATTTTCAATTATTTTCCTTCCTTAGTTTTATTTCTTTACACTTCTTCCTTCATTTAGGTTTGTAAAACTGAAAATATTAACATAAAATAATCTTTACAAAAGTATAACATCCATTAAGTATTTTACATCAAATAAAAGGTTTAGTGCTAATATATCCACACAATAAACAACAAATGTTTATGCATATAGAAATGACACAACATTCCCACCCCGAACATTGTACAAACCCCGTTTCCATATGAGTTGGGAAATGTTGTTAGAAGGAAAATTATCGGAATACAATGATTTGCAAATCCTTTTCAACCCATATTCAATTGAATGCACTAGAAAGACAACATATTTGATGTTCAAACTGATGAACGTTTTTTTTTTTTTGCAAATAATCATTAACTTTAGAATTTGATGCCAGCAATACGTGACAAAGAAGTTGGGAAAGGTGGCAATAAATACTGATTGGTTTTATTTTCTACCATTTTTGCTGCTTGTCTGGATCAATGTGTCGCTTAAAAGGTCCGCCAGAAAACAATAAGTCGAGCATTCATACTTTGTAGTCCAGTCGTTAAAATTCAGATTTCTGCAATTTATTTAGATTTCTTTTCAGGATAAAATGAGTAATCTTCTTCTGCTCACCCCATTGCTGCTTCATTGTGACACATATGCTTCGCTGTAGCCCCCCGTGGTGTGGCGGGTGTACTGCATACATGATCAAATCCTAGTTTTAATTGTTTCATCAAGCCTATTTGAGTGATGTTCGGCGGGCCAAATGAAAAGTTTTAGCAGGCCGGATGTGGCCCGCGGGCCGCCAGTTGAATAGGTTGTAATATACAGTATCATCATATTGAAGCACAGATGTGTTATATTTAAGGATGTATACCGTGTACCAGTACTATACCAACTTTATTTATAAAGCCCTTTAAAACAACAACAGTTGAAAAACAAAGTGTGACGATCTGTCACATCACGTCTTATGTTTCATTAGTTTGTGTTCATTTCCTGTGTAACGCTCTTATGTTTGGTTCCTTTTTCCTGCATGTTTCCCTGAGCGCTATTTCACCTCACCTGCCGCTGATTGGCAGCCTGGCCACACCTGGTATTGGTTGTCAATCAGCTGGCTTGTATAAATGCCTACCTCGCCTGTTATGTCTTGGCCGCATGGTTGTGGTGGTCGTGTCCCTAAGATGCAGAAAGGACGGCAGGAAAGCAGCGTCCAGGTTAGATGCTTATTTATTATCAATAAGCAAGGGAAAAAATGCAAAAACGGGTAACTTCGGCAAAGCTTAACCCAGGAACAATCAAAGGCTAGTGACAAGAAGGAAAGTGAAAGTGAAAGTACCAATGATTGTCACACACACACTCGGTGTGGCGAAATTATTCTCTGCATTTGACCCATCCTCTTGATCACCCCCTGGGAGGGGAGGGGAGCAGTGGGCAGCAGCGGTGGCCGCGCCCAGAATCATTTTTGGTGATTTAACCCCCAATTCCAACCCTTGATACTGAGTGTCAAGCAGGGAGGTAATGAGCCCCTTTTTATAGTCTTTGGTATGACTCGGCCGGGGTTTGAACTCACAACCTACCGATCTCAGGGCGGACACTCTAACCACTAGGCCACTGAGCGAGAAACCAAAATGCAAGCTGTCGCATGAAGCGAGCGAGACTGCCAGACAGAGTGTGGCGCAAGGCAGGAATAAATAGCTCTCTGATTAGTGACCGGGAGCAGTTGAGCATCCCAACCACTAATCAGAGGCAGGTGACAAAAATCAGCACCCATGGCAACTACGAAAAATAACGAGGGTGCTGAAACAGAAATAAACAACAACTAAGGAAATACCAAATTCAGCATAACATGACCCGGGCAACGGATCATGACACAAACAAAAACACATACAAAAACAGAAAAGTACATGCAAAGGACAGGCTAAACATGTAAAAAAAAAAGTGTGTATATATATATATGTATATATAAGATCACATAAAAAAAAAACATTATCTCAAGAACAATCAGTCGGATAAAAAGCGGTTCAAAAGTTAAAAAGTTAACAAAAGTTTCATGCTGGGTTAAAAGCCAGTGAGTAAAAATGGGTTTTAAGAAATATCTTAAAAGTAGCCAGAGAAGGGGCCTGACTCACATGGAGACGGAGATCGTTCCAGAGCTTGCGCTTTGATTTCGGTACCTCCAGGAGCAGTTGATCAGCTGACCTAAGTGATCGGTGTGGTGGCCAGGGGCGTCACTCGGTTAGAAGAACAGGGTGGGCTTAGCCCCCAGGAGGTTCCTTGATGCAAGATATTTTTGCTCACAAGTTTTTGGCACGGTATTAGAATTACACAACACTGAATACATCTAAATGGTTGAAACGGAAAGTGTAAGAAAGCTTGAGTCATCTTCAGTACGCATGAGATGGCCCTAACACATAAGGACAGTGTTGTTGCATGGAAAAGCGAGCAGGCAACTTGCAAACAGGGAAACGTTGCACAGATGATAGCAGTGTAAACAAACTTGCACAGCACTACAGAGTTGACCTGAAAACAGAGGAGGTTCTGGCGGAAAGAAACTTTCTTGCCTGCAAAACAGAGGCTGGATGTCCATCCAAAGATATGTTGGCTGTGCACAACCTCTTTGATTTAGAATTTTTGCACTTGCAAGATTGTTTTGCTTACAACTTGTTGTTACTGTATTAGAATAACACAACAAATACTGAATAAATCAAAATGGTTGAAAAGTAGAGATATTATCGGCCGATAAATGCGTTAAAATGTAAAATCGGAAATTATCGGTATCGTTTTTTTTATTATCAGTATCGTTTTTTAAATTTATTTATTTATTTATTTTTTTTATTTATTAAATCAACATAAAAAACACAAGATACACTTACAATTAGTGCACCAACCCAAAAAAAAAACTCCCCCATTCCTCATTCACACTCATTCACACAAAAGGGTTGTTTCTTTCTGTTATTAATATTCTGGTTCCTACATTATATATCAATATATATCAATACAGTCTGCAAGGGATACAGTCCGTAAGCACACATGATTGTGCGTGCTGCTGGTCCACTAATAGTACTAACCTGTAACAGTTAATTTTACTAATTTTTATTAATTACTAGTTTCTATGTAACTTTTTTTATATTGTTTTACTTTATTTTGTATTCAAGAAAATGTTTTTAATTTATTTATCTTATTTTATTAATTTTTTTAAAAAGTACCTTATCTTCACCATACCTGGTTGTCCAAATTAGGCATAATAATGTGTTAATTCCACGACTGCATATATCGGTTGATATTGGTATCGGTAATTAAAGAGTTGGACAATATCGGAATATCAGCTATCGGCAAAAAGCCATTATCGGACATCCCTATTGAAAAGCAATATTGTTAGTTTTCTGTTATTATTGTAATGGTAATTTTAAAGCATTTAGACCACAGGTGTCAAATTCAGGGCCCACAGGCCAAACCTAGCCAGGAGGGATGGATGATAAGGTCTATCACAATAACCTGCCATCAGAGGTGGGTAGAGTAGCCAGAAATGGTACTCAAGTAAGAGTACTGTTACTTTAGAGATTTATTACTCAAGTAAAAGTAAGGAGTAGTCACCCAAATATTTACTTGAGTAAAAGTAAAAAGTATGTTGTAAAAAAACTACTCAAGTACTGAGTAACTGATGAGTAACATACACACACATATCATATATATATATATATATATATATATATACACACACACACATGTATACATATATATACACACATATATATATATATATATATATATATATATATATATACATTGATATATACAGTATATAATTTATATTTATTTTTTTGGCCGTTTTTGTTTACATGTTAATAGTGTTTTAATGAATATACATGCATGTTTAACACATATAGATTCCTTTCTTTCATGAAGACAAGAATATAAGTTGGTGTATTACCTGATTCTGATGACTTGCATTGATTGGAATCAGACAGTAGTGATGACAAACGTCCACGTTTTCAAATGGAGGAGAAAAAAAGTTCCTCCTTCTGTCCAATACCACATAAAGTGGTTGGTTTTTGGCATCTTATTTGTCCAGCTTCCATATTCGTTTTTATACACTTTACAAGAAATACATTGGCGGCAAACTCCGTAGCTTGCTAGCTTGTTTGCGCAGGCTTTCGGAGACTCTTAATTTGAAAGCGCAGGCGCGATGGAGCGGCACTTTTATTGTGAAGACAGGAACTGTGCAGTCAATCTTTAGGCTTTCGACGGGGTGTACGGTTGAAATAAAAAATGGTCTTTTTTCCTTCACACTTTTGATTGATTGATTGGAACTTGTATTAGTAGATTGCACAGTACAGTACATATTCCGTACAATTGACTACTAAATGGTAACACCCCAATAAGTTTTTCAACTTGTTTAAGTCAGGTCATGTGACCGCCTGGCTCTGTTTGATTGGTCCAACGTCACCAGTGACTGCATCTGATTGGTGGAACGGAGTGAACGTCACCAGTGACTGTATTTGTTGAAACGCAGGCACTATGAAGGTCTGTCTGACAGACCAAAACAAACAAAGCGTGCATTAACAGATCGATAAAAATTAGTAACGAGTAGTGAGCTGAATGTAGATAAAAGTAGCGGAGTAAAAGTAGCGTTTCTTCTCTATAAATATACTCAAGTAAAAGTAAAAGTATGTTGCATTAAAACTACTCTTAGAAGTACAATTTATCCCAAAAGTTACTCAAGTAGATGTAACAGAGTAAATGTAGCGCGTTACTACCCACCTCTGCCTGCCATTTATGGTGAAAACCACAAAAAGTGAAGATAAAAAAACACCCATAGTACTCCACCTTTTTGTCAGTGCTTCCAGTCGTCAAAACCCCCAAAACACCACTCTAAAATAACACTAAAGCTATTAAACTACATCAATTAGGTTTAAGTAGCACACCTGTAGTAGTGTGATCTGCTTATCATACGGTATGGAAGTTATTTTTCTGTCAGCAATGTTATACACATTATTATTATGAGTTTTGTATTACAAGTCAATCAGATAGTTATGATGCGACATTGTGTGAACTCTCCCACGCTCCAGTCGCATAATGGCGAATAATGATGACGCTTATGATAAGAGTCATCATTATTCACCGAAATAGACGGTTACCAAAATAAATAGTTGACAAATTAGCAAAAAGAGGCGAAAATCAAGTTTTAGGAACTCACGCCAATCAATGTTCCACCACTGATCGCCAACACACTCTTCAGAGCAGACATCGAGGCAAATGTCCCCAAAACTGTGAGAGACTTCTTCTTTCACAATCTTCTCCGCGGTTCAGAAAATGTTGACTCTGATTGCACAGAATCCTTGAAATTGCAACAAATGTGCCAGTACTGAGACCACTAGAATTGAAGCATGTCTAATTCCGAGTTTACTTCCTTAAACACTGCAGGACGTGCGACGTCATGACTCTATGTTTGTTTTTGGGTCAGTTTGCATTCACAATTGGGAGCCTGGACACATTTTGTTGTAATGTGAACGACTACATAAAAATATCAGATTTGACAAAAAAATTGGAATTGGACATCCTACCCTGCAGTGTTGTGAACACACTTCATGTAGCTGCTGCGGTCTGGCTCGACCTTGCTAAGGTAAGGGTGAAAACATGGACTGGATTTTCAGTATAGCATTTCTGGCGTTACTCATGGAACGGATTGGATTGGATAATAAGCGCTGACTAAGGATCTTCAAATGATTTATAATCTTATTGAAAAATGACAGGTTATGTTATTTATTTAAATATTCCTGCATATTTATATAGAATTTTTCAGCAAATTTTCTAAAATAGACCCAATGACGCCAATGGTGGGGTCATAGGTGTGGAGCAGCTTACAGAGGTAAGGCGGGGAAAGACCATGTAAGAATTTAAAAACAAATAAAATAATTCAACTAATATATATGATGGGGAAGGTGTTTAGGGCACTGTCGACCGGTAGGAGGCCACGGGGAAGACCCAGGACAAGTTAGGGAAACAATGTCTCCCGGCTGGCCTGGGAATGCCTCGGGATCTCCCGGGAGGAGCTTGACAAAGTGTCTGGGCAGAGGGAAGTCTGGGCTTCTCTGCTTAGGTTGCTGCCCCTGCGACCTGAAGAAGATGGATGGATCATAATTTATATATAAAATATAAGAATAATGCAATAATTGGAAATGTCATTAATAGTGCAATCAATTAATTATTTTTTAAATGAAATAAATCACACTTGTGAATTTTTTTTATTAATCTTAGTAAATAACTTGCATGTATAATTTAAATTAAAGCTGCAAGCAGCGATGGACGGGACCGACTTTGAGGGCTCATAAAATCCAAACCGGAGCAGTAATTAAAACTCTTTCATCAACTTTTAATCAGAAGGGTTCAATCTCTCTCCTGTGCTAATTTGAAGCCAACACGACAAACGCGCTCAGAGGAGATAATGTTTGAAAAAAGGTGACTGTTTTTACACAACTTTTGTTTAGAAGGGGGAATTGCAAACTTCCTGTTGATTTTTGCTGGGGGTTGTCAGTGTATGAAATATAGGTCTAAGTGAGACCTACATAGAGGTTTTCGTTTCATGTCTCTACGACATTCCTACTGGGAGTTACAAGCAGTTTTGTCTGTGTTTTCTTCCTAGGGGGCGCAAAGGGGAATTTTGAGTTTTGGGGTTTGGTTTTTTGATTAGATCGCAATTTTTGCCAGTCCTGATGTGTGTGTCCAATTTGGTGAGTTTTGAAGCATGTTAAGTGGGTCAAATTACAGCTCAAAAAGGCGGCGGTACAAAAATAAAACGCTAGAAATACAATAGGGTCCTCTGTCCCAAAGGGACTCGGTCCCTAATTACTTTAAAAATCAAAAGATCTCTATGTTGATACAAATGCCATTTTATATTACACTTTTTTTTTTAATAACGTCTTACTTGAATGTATGTCATTTATTTGCTCAAAACTTGATAACTGTTTTGTTTAAAGTCCCTTTGGGGTGTATTTTAGAGTGAAATATGCCAGCGATCTCTGACCGTATCACAAAGCGTTGCCTTCCAAGTAACTATCCACAGTTAAAGAGGACCTATTATGCAAAATCAAATTTTCTTACCTACTGGTACCTGCTTATGTGTATTTTGGATGTGCATAAGTACTGAACATTTGAAAGCAAACAATGTGGGCATTGCAGAGATATTTATAAAACTTCCTTCATACTTCCTCCAAACGGTCTGTCTGGAATTTGCTCTGACTTGTGACATTTTCTAACCTGTGACGTCAGCGGATTATTATTGGTCAAAATTTACCCACACATACTCGCACGAGTCAGCCATTTAAACATTTTTGTAGAAGTGGATGTACCACGAAATGTCCACAATGAAACCCAAATGAAGGAAAATGCTGTCTTCTTGGTTTCTTTACCCATCTCAAGTCTCTCCACAAACTATCAGCTAGTGATGTGCGGATCGATACTTTAATATACAGAATTGATACCACATCTTTATGCTCTAATATCGAGTCTCAAATCAAAATTTCAATACTTTTGATACTTTAGTTCAGGTGTGTCTAAACTTTTCCTACCAAGGGGCCGCATACTAAAAAGTCAAAGAATGCGGGGGCCGTAATAATATATTTTTTTATTAAAAAAAATGCTAAAAACAGATATTGTGTCTGCTTTGTATTATTGGTGACTAAGTATAGTATTATTTTAAAAAATTCCGCTTTTTCTCATTGCATTCTGATTTTTTTGCTTTTTTCTTACATCTTTACTATTGTTTTTTTGCCATGTCAGAATAGAATAAACATATTAATAATACAATTATGTAACTGCATAAACTAGTGTCAAAAATGTTACTAGTACAATAATAATGTCCAGTTAAACATTTAATATTGTTTATTATGGTTGTTGTAATTTTTCTAATTTATTCATAAGTTAGTATTATTTTATTTTTTTAATAACTAACTAAACTTTGTTTATATTTTAAGTACATTTTATTGTAATTTTGAGAGTTTCTAACATTTTAGATCAAGAGTGTCTAAACTTTTTTCACCAAGGGCAGCATACTGAAAAGTCAGGTTTGAGAGGTCATTTTGATATTTTTTATGAAAAAAAACAACAAATTATTATTTGAAAATACACAACTTTTTACATTTTAGTAGACACGTTAGGTATATTTGCATAAAGTATCGGATCGGTATTGCCGATAGCAGCCTGAATTTTACTTGGTACCGGATCAGAAAGTAAATAAGTGGTATCGCACATCACTACTTTCAGCTCCACCTGAAGTAAAACGTGCCTTAATTTACTCTTTTCTGGTTCATGGCAATGTGCCTTTAAATGTGAAGAAATCCCTAACATTGGACTTTCTGAAAAACTACTTTTAATGGTGGGCTCTGTGACTACTTTTTGTGGCAATGGAGGAGACAATGAAGCGGTAAGTAATAACAGTCGTTTGGAAATGCGTGAATGATACGTTAACAATGTTAGCTCCATTTGTTGTGTAGCTTGCTTAGCCTTCTACTGTATGACAGTAGTGTCATAAATAAGGATTTAGCTAAAAAGTACTTTTAATTGGATCAGTGTCTACTGTGTTTTGCCACGTTCGCAATGTAGCTTATGGTGTAGCTTACTGTATAGCCGGCCCGAGCCGCTATTGTTTACAAGTGGTCAAAGCAGCAGTGCAATAAAAGTATTAACATGATAGAGAATAGAAAATCATTTTATTGTCAATATACACATACATACGTCCAAGATTTAGCATTGGAGAGACTAAGGACTTGGTCTTAGTTGAACCTTAGTCAGCGTATTATACCAGATTTGCAGCCTGGCTTCCTTCCTTTATCTCTCTGTCAGTGTTGTCTTCTCTACAAGCAGACAACAAAACACGGTCCTGCTATATCATCTAGGATGTTGTGATGTGTTGAAAGTCAAGTAAAAATTATAAGGCAGGTGGCGATCACCGATGTCCATATTCCATACAATCTTAGCAAAACAAAAAAACAACTACGAAACAGGTCTGCCGGAGCAGGGTCGAAAGCCCAGTCACCGTGGTAAGGAGGGCTTCATTTCCATCTAACAACTCCGCCTCTGAAAACAAACCGTTTTTAAATGAGGCCAAAAAGTGGCTTGAAGATAGGTCTGTTCAGCAAAATCAATGCAAAAATGTTCACCAATTTTGACATGTTATGAAAACCAAAATGAAGTGTTAAAAATTGAAAAAAAAATAATATGACCTCTTTGAAGTAAAACAAATTGCATGATTAACCTGTGATTATATATGATAAATGCATGTATTTTTATTAATCACATGCCTTAACACGTACACTTTAACAGCCTTAGTCATCAATAATAGTACATAAGAATTCCACAGATAATATTGTGTGTAATTCAGACTTTTTAAAAAGTGTTCAAAAAAACAGATAATGTTCTGTGGCGTGCAAACTAATATCTGTAATTCAGTGTAAACAGAAAACACAAAATGAGGAAGGCTGAGATGGAAATGTTTGTGAATCATCCATCACCCAATACTTTGGAAATGCAATACATTTTATCAAAACACAAATTCAAGACAAGCAGCAATAGAATGCATTTTAAAACATGATGTCTGTGGAGGCCTGTGACAACCATGACAGGAAATGGTGATATGTTACTGCTGATGTGTATGGTTGCACATGACAGTAAAACAGAATCAAACAGTCAATCAAATCAAATAAAAAAAACACAATTGCTTGTCAGACACCTTCAAATGTCAAGGACAAGAAAATGCAATGCAATCAATCAAACAAATAAAGTTGCAAAGAAACTCAGTTTACATGACATCCTTCTGTCCATCGTCCATCTTCAGCCACTATCAGCCAACCGACTGCTGGCTTTTATACCAAGCTAAAGAAATCTCCCTGCGAGGGAATCTGCTGAGTGTTCGGCTTCACGTCGGACAAATTGCATTTTTAGGATGTATGAAAAATGCCACTACATGCCTTATTTCATGTGAAGGTGTCTAATAAGTATGATCTATCATCTAATGTCCACAAAAAAGAAAAAAGAAACAGTTCAAAGGGACCTGGCATATAATCTGCCCCAGGGGTGCCAGGATAAAGCAATAAATTAATATTTTTCAAAGGGCACCTGTGAAACAAAAAAAACATTAAAGTCTCTGTGATTAAATTTTTCTCAGGTAAAAATGAAATCAACATACAGTGGCCACAAATGTGGTCATCTAAACACATTTTCCCTACGATGATTCACAGCATTTTCATCTGCTTCCATAAATATCCACTCTATAAATATGTCACATCCTTACAATACAATAAAATAAGCCATATTTCATGGCATAGAACGTTTTTGCCAGTACCAAATGAAAGTGTGTGTGTGACACTATTCATAGGTTATGGGTAAGACACACACTTCATAAAACGTAGCAGTCTTGAAATACTGATTAGTCAGGCTTAAACATAGTAAGTTTAAAGTTAATGATGATGCAGTTTTGAATTGGCAAAGTGTAAATTAATGTGTTTTGAATTATGGTATAATATAAAAGTTTTAGAAAAACGGCACAAAATATAATAAAGAGATTATTAAATCACTTGTACACAATGTAGGGACATCAGTCTTACCAATGTAAAATCAAACAAATCTTCAGGCTTAATTTCACATTAAGAACAATCAATCAGCTCCTGGGACATAATTTCACTGTTCTGAATGTCTGCTGGGTCACTGGTTGCAAGCAGGGCTTTTGCGGAGTCCTTATGAGCCTCCATAAACCTCTGCAAGTACTTTGAGGTGTAGAGCCAGTGATGTTTCAGGACGTCCTCGAGTTCAAAGGCCTTTGACTGACGTGCATTCATCTTACGGAAACGCCTGAACAGTTTGTTTGCTGACTCGTTCCCCTCACTTGCCCAGGCTCCAATAGACCCATCTCGCTCTATTATCTCGGGAACATGGGCCAGAGTCTTATGCAGGTAATTGGTTATCTTGCCATTGTACCTGTATTTGAAGGTAGAGGAGATGAGGTCAGCAAAGCGCTGGGAGTTAAAGGTGTAGCGGCACAACTGGTCAGGACACTCTTTGGCTGGGCAGGTGGAGCGCCACACAGGCTTCATTTGAAGGTAAAGCCTCATCAGCTCCCTCAGGGCTTCCCTCCTGTCCTCTGAGGGAACCAGCTGACACACCACTTCCACAGCCTCCATGGTCATTAGCTTGCGGGCATAGTTGCCATTCATCCTCATCACTGGTTTGAGCTTTAGCTTCTGCCTCAGTTCTTTATCTACAGCTGCCCGCCAGCTGCGCCGTTCTTCCTTGCTGGGCTTTTCTTTTCGGTACACTTCTCCTATTTCATCCTGGAAAATTTTGTAGAACTCAGTGGCATTGCCAATGTCACAATGTAACGCATCCAATGTGGATTGGGTCTCGATGAAGGGCTTGGCAGAGACCCCTTTGACTCTGTCTCGCAATTCCTCTACAGACTCAGAAAAAGGGTTGGTTCGCCATATTTCATAACGATGCAGGTTCTCATCATGACTTCGTGTAATTGAGTGGAGTACTATATTTTTAGAGGCCTGCGCTCGACTGGAGTCACACAGCGTGCATATATAGGTAGAGCCTGAGGCTTCCAGGCCCTCAAATTCGCGTACAATCTTCTCATCGTATCCCGTGCCCCTGAAGTGGAAGCAGAAAGATCGAGGCAGGCCAGCTATGGATAGGATGAGCCTACTCTTCTTCATTGCATTACGCTCTGCAACTACTGGCCCTAGGAGAGCTGTGAGTGTCTCGTGGTCTGATTCATCCACAAACATCAGACACAGGGGCTTACAGGACAGTTCGGAATTTGGCTTTGGCTCAGTGAAGATGGTAACCTCCTCATTGTTTTCACCTCGAAAAACCGAAATAGACATAACGGTAAAAGAGAAACGCACAGCTTTCTCTGGAACAACCGGTCCCCCTCCATGTTTTTCACTGATATCTCCCATGCCGTCACAAGATTCTTTGATCATAACACTGAAACCAATGGTACAGGCACTGTCTTCCATCCCTATGTCTCTCAGCCCCTCAACAATGTCCTCCTCCAGATCCTTTATTGCTGACACCAGAGCCACATCATAGCGGAATCTTCGAGTGATGGTGTCAGCTGGTGAGTCATCCAATGTGCAAGTCCATCCAGATAGCCCATCAATAATGCCAACGTTGCAAGCTGTAGACACATTCTGGAGAGCTGGCTGCCATTCAAACTGGTGAAAACCAGGGAGTAACTCTTTCTCTGCAGCTCGGAGAGTGTGCAAGGGCTGGAAGATCTGGCGGCCACTCATGGCTTTAACAGTCCGGTACATTTTGTGATATTGGCTGCAGCTCAGGAAAGTGTTGACCCTAATAGCCAAACACACAGCCGGATGCAACGCAAAGCCCCTCCCTGCAAAAAGAGACAAATTAAAGAGTTTCAGTCAAACACAAAAGTAGGCAAAATAAAACAAATTTAAAAGGCAAGAAGAAAGAAATGCAAAGGGGACATTAAGAGAACTAGTTAGTACCAAAATGTGAATTTTGCAGAGACTATTTTTTTGTTTACTTTCTAACATTCTGACCACTACCTGGAAACACCAAAGCTGTTATTCAGAGCACAGAAGCTCATGGATACAAAATATACTATTTACTAATTTCCAAATGTTATAATAGGCCAGGGGGTAAATCAGTCAAGCTGGCAAAAAAATATGTATTGGCTACAGATGAAAACAGATACCAGCTGGCTTCAATTCCCAAATGGGGAAGTTGGTGTTGTCTGTGTCATTTGCACATACAAGAGCTGCTGGTGTTCTGATTCAGCCCCTTCACAAGAGGTGTTATTCCATATCAAAGGGAGTATAAAAATGAAAGACTGACAGTCAGGCAGAAAGAGAGTGAGGGCTGGAGAAAATTAGGGAGAACAACAATGGTGGTGTACTATCGACAGGGATGGACAAGCATGAAAAGCTTTTCAATCAAAAGCACAGAAAAGCTCCTCTTTTTTAAATAGTGAACTTCTAAACACTGAACTTTTCAACTCGTTAATTAAGAGAAGAGTGCAGCCCTCAGATTATGCCCGAAATAAATGAGAACTAATTAATTCAGCTGTTTGTGTCTTCAGGAGCTATGAAGGATGTACACTGATTGAACAAAGGCCTGATTAATAGCCTCTTACCTTGCATCATGACCTCTAACTCATCTGCCTTCCGATGTTCATTCCCAGATCTCAGTGCCAGAAGATACAGCGTCAGACACACAGACTTCAGGTCGCCACCTTCCCCTTTATCTGCAAACGCCTTCACCTGATTCTTCAGTTCCCTCAGTCGATGCTTCTGGGCACGCCGTGTGAGCGATAGCAAGTGCTGCCGGGGTCGTCCTCCTTTATTGGTTATCAGGTAGTTGTCAAGATCTGATGATTGCTGTCTCGTTGCATCTTGCGTTTGCAGATCATGGTCCGTGCAGTGAGCTTTAAATGAGTCTAGTCTTACTTGTCGGCCACAGCCATCTCTCGGGCAGAGCAAAAAAAGAGAATATAGGACGGACAAAAAAGTTTTGGCAGGGAGAATGAGGTCATTGTTGGCACAGGGCAAGTTGCAGGCCGGGCAGTGAGGTCCTATAATGTGGTTGTATTTTATAATACAGCTGCGGCAGAACAGGTGCCCGCAGGGGGATTGAACTGGGTCAGAGAGCAGATGGTCACACACCATGCAAGTAAAAGAACAGAAGAAGTCAACAGGGAGATTCTCAGACATAAGCTTGCTACTCAGGTGCTCTTTCTGACAATGTGTGATGGTCCTCACCCAGTGCTCTCTTTGGACACTGGGACTTCTCCATCCCTTAAGCACAGGACCATGAAGTTGGCCTCCAAACGGTCTCAGAACCCGACTCTCACCGCTGACAGTGCTGTGGCTTTGGTCCAACCTTATTCTTTTCACTAAGCAGTGGGCTCTGGGAGTGACTTTGATCCTTTTTCTTCCGGTCCGCTGGTACAAATGTTTCTTGGGTGAACAAATGTGGCAGAGGGCATAATGAGGTTTCCATTCTGGGACATTTGTCCTGGATAAATTGCAAACACCCCCTCCTTGCATGGCTATTGTCCAGCAGCGATGGCAGAAGGAAAGAGGATGGACAGATTCTGTATCATGTGTCACATTCACTTTGAAGACTTTAAGAATGACATCTGGCCATTTTGTTGACAAGCAGCCCATTTTGCGAAGGGAATTCCTGCTTTCGTCATCCAAAGCTGCATGGACACCATAGACTGGGCCTTTGACTTTTCTTAAAGTGGTTCCACAAAGGCGGCACAGATACCTAAAAAGAGAACAACAATCAAATATGTGTTTTCAAAGAGAGATCAAATACAGTTGTCTCTCTCTACCTCATGGTTTCACTACATTGCAGATTTATTTTTTTGTACTTTTTTTAATTGAAACTATCAAAGTTAAAAGTTACAGTACCACTGATAGTCACACACACACTAGGTGTGGTGAAATTACCCTCTGCATTTGACTTATCCCCTTGTTCCACCCTCTGGGAGGTGAGGGGAGCAGTGAGCAGCAGCGGTGGCCGCGCTTGGGAATCATTTTGGTGATTTAACCCCCAATTCCAACCCTTAAAGCTGAGTGCCAAGCAGGTAGGTAATGGGTCCCATTTTTGTTGTTGCGAGTGTCAAGTTGCCCCAGTTTTGCAGAACATCACGAGCCGGTGGTTTCACATATGGAAGCCCAGTTCTAACTTAATAAGTTTCCCAGGAAGTGATGAAGTATTTTTATGCTGTTGCCATATTTTAGTGGACGGGCGACAGCTATAGCAATGATGCTTGGAGGATCCTCTGTTACCGGTGAGTACTGTAACCAACAGTAGAACATACTCAAGGCTACTATATAGGGTGAAATAAGTGTAAAGGTGACTATATGGATGTTATTTGATGTTTAGAGGACTCTTATAATGTTACAAATATCTATATTTGGAAAGTCGGAAACAGTTTTTTATGATCTGTGAAAATATTAAATGTATTGATAATAATCCTACTTCGTGGTAATCTGTTCATCTCGGTTATGTACGGTCCCAATTAACCGCGATAAACGAGTGACGACTGTAAATGGTTTATGTAAATAAATCACCTGAGATGGTTCATGTGGTTTTCCATTTCTTCTAGCCTCAAATCCATTTTTTGGCAAGGCCCTTTAACATTTTCCTTGACACAACCTGGACTCACGGCGTTATCTAACGCCATACTCGGGTTACAGATGCCTGCCATGGCTTCGTTCTCCGGCTGCATCTCACTGGGCGCAGGGGCCCTCTCAATGGACTTCACTCTGAACAGTTTAAACTTCCACTGAGAGTACTTGGAATGAGGATGGTGGAGCTCAGCCGGCATGGATGATCGGGGGCCATCTGTCTCCAAGCTTTCCTCTGCCATGATTGGATTTAGGCCTAGGAGAGGTGGGAAAAAAATGAGCGTTATGCAAATGGCTGACTAATATTCATATGTAAAACAAAAATAAAAATAAAGTCCCCATGAGAAGCACATGTAGGGATGCAGTATAAATATTTCAGGGTTCCTCATCACATCCCCAGGCCTAGTTTCCTCGGAGCACTAACATTACTGGAAACAAACATAGCAGGTATCCACTGCACTACTATGTTAATGCATGACACAGTTTATAAAGATACAGTCGTGGTCAAACGTTTACATACACTTGTAAAGAACATAATGTCATGGCTGTCTTGAGTTTCCAATCATTTCTACAACTCATATTTTTTTGTGATAGAGTGATTTTGTTTGTCACAAAAAACATTCATGAAGTTTGGTTCTTTTATGAATTTATTATGGGTCTACTGAAAATGTGACCAAATCTGCTGGGTCAAAAGTATACATACAGCAATGTTAATATTTGCTTACATGTCCCTTGGCAAGTTTCACTGCAATAAGGCGCTTTTGGCAGCCATCCACAAGCTTCTGGTTGAATTTTTGACCACTCCTCCTGACAAAATTGGTGCAGTTCAGCTAAATTTGTTGGTTTTCTGACATGGACTTGTTTCTTCAGCATTGTCCACACCTTTAAGTCAGGACTTTGGGAAGGCCATTCTAAAACATTAATTGTAGCCTGATTTAGCCATTCCTTTACCACTTTTGACGTGTGTTTGGGGTCATTGTCCTGTAGGAACACCCAACTGCGGCCAAGACCCAAGCTGATGATTTTAGGTTGTCTGAAGAATTTGGAAGTAATCCTCTTTTTTCATGAAACCAAATATTAACATTGCTGTATGTATACTTTTGACCCAGCAGATTTGCAGTAGATCCATAATAAATTCATAAAAGAACCAAACTTCATGAATGTTTTTTGTGACCAACAAGTATGTGCTCCAATCACTCTATCACAAAAAAATAAGACTTGTAGAAAGTATTGGAAACTCAAGACAGCCACGATATCATCTTTTTTACAAGTGTATGTTAAGTTTTGATCGCGACTGCATAGATATGTGTTCCTCTCAGTCATTTCTTTGTTGCTAAGTGGCAGCCTGATTCCTTTCCAGACTGTCAATTATCTATATTTGTCGTTTTGTAAAGCTGGAGAGCGGACCAGCGCTCTACCCCATAAACTATATATGTGAAGGCAGAGGAAGATTGAAAAGTACAGAGTAAAGTCATTTCACATCACATTGATATTGAATAGACAGGGAAAGAGAAAAAGTCACTGAATAAAGATCAAAATGACTTATTTCCAACACATCGTTGTTCAGTTAAATAGTTCATAATTCAACAGACAAGATCAATGATACTGCATGTCAACCTGACTCTAATTCCAGCACTACCTCGTCAAACAACCTCATGAAATATTTATGCATAATATATATTTTAAGTCTTACCATTGTATATGTTTGTCACTTGCTGCGGCATCTTCTGTCTATGCACCTACTCCGAGGCCTCTATTTACTTCTAATGCTGAACTCTCTTTTGAGACCCACAGCTGAGCCTGTGTGCACGAGTGTCAGCTGGGCTCCTACCTTGTTTTTCAGTCTCAGCTGGCGTCGGTCTCTTGGGGGTCCTCTCTGTGTGGGGGCACAAGGGAAGCCCTGGAGCCAGAAACCCAAACACACTGCTGTGTGTGTTTGTTTGTGTGTGTGTGTTTGTCTTTCACAGCTTCAGGCATCTGTTACCAGAAGTCAAACCTCCATATTCTGGAATCGATGTTGTCTTGGCTTTTGTGGCTTGTATTTGTACCCTTCCTTCGTCAGGATCCCAACAGTCAACGCTCAGCACCTGAGACCGCCAGCTGATTTTGACCCCAAAAAAACAAGGTTGCACGTGTTCATAGTTTGGGGTTTAACACAAACAACTTTTTACCGACTATGTATGTGCATACAGGAATAAAGAAAAGATAAGTGTTCATTATTTGTAAAATATAAATGTGTAGGATGAACATTATGGAATGACCACACTTAGTAAGTATGTGTAAATTGTGTGTGCAAACATGCATTTGACGGAGTGAGTTGTCATCCTTGAACCTAATAAATAAATTTAAAAAATTGGCTGCAGCTTTCTTTTTGCACAATAAAATGCAGTTTGCTTAATGTCTCTCTATGAATAAAATATGTTAAAGGAAAACATTGTACATCACAGATGAAACAATATGCTATGTATGTATGCAGTTTACAGTATATATGTATATATACGAATGAATTTAAAATGAATTTTAAAATTCACAGGCTGCCAGAGCGAGGCAATAAGAACATGCATGCTCTCGTTTTTTGTGTCCCTGTCAGTAGACCAGCAGTAGCGTGAAGCAATGTTTGCATGTAGGTGTGACTGAGTGAGGGCTGGTAGACTCCGGTACAAAGTGTATTGCAGTGGTTTCACTTTTAAAAATTGCCTGAGCGGGAAAAAAAAGCTTGCTACACAATTGATTTGTCTATCCAGACTTAAAGGCCTACTGAAATGCGATTTTCTTATTCAAACGGGGATAGCAGGTCCATTCTATGTGTCATACTTGATCATTTCGCGATATTGCCATATTTTTGCTGAAAGGATTTAGTAGAGAACATCGACGATAAAGTTTGCAACTTTTGGTCGCTGATAAAAAAGCCTTGCCTGTACCAGATGTAGCAGACGATATGCGCGTGACGTCACAGGTTGTGGAGCTCCTCACATCTGCACATTGTTTACAATCATGGGCACCAGCAGCGAGAGCGATTCGGACCGAGAAAGCGACGATTTCCCCATTAATTTGAGCGAGGATGAAAGATTTGTGGATGAGGAAAGTGAGAGTGAAGGACTAGAGGGCAGTGGGAGCGATTCAGATAGGGAAGATGCTGTGAGAGGCGGGTGGGACCTGATATTCAGCTGGGAATGACTAAAACAGTAAATAAACACAAGACATATATATACTCTATTAGCCACAACACAACCAGGCTTATATTTAATATGCCACAAATTAATCCCGCATAACAAACACCTCCTCCCTCCCGTCCATATAACCCGCCAATACAACTCAAACACCTGCACAACACCCTCAATCCCACAGCTCAAAGTACCGTTCACCTCCCCAAAGTTCATACAGCACATATATTTCCCCAAAGTCCCCAAAGTTGTGTACTGACATGCACATAGCGGCACGCACGTACGGGCAAGTGATCAAATGTTTGGAAGCCGCAGCTGCATGCGTACTCACGGTACCGCGTCTGCGTATCCAACTCAAAGTCCTCCTGGTAAGAGTCTCTGTTGTCCCAGTTCTCCACAGGCCAATGGTAAAGCTTGACTGTCATCTTTCGGGAATGTAAACAATGAAACACCGGCTGTGTTTGTGTTGCTGCAGCCGACCGCAATACACCGCTTCCCACCTACAGCTTTCTTCTTTGCTGTCTCCATTGTTCATTGAACAAATTGCAAAAGATTCACCAACACAGATGTCCAGAATACTGTGGAATTTTGCGATGAAAACAGACGACTTAATAGCTGGCCACCATGCTGTCCCAAAATGTCCTACACAATCCGTGACGTCACGCGCAGGCGTCATCATACCGAGACGTTTTCAGCAGGATATTTCGGCACGAAATTTAAAATTGCACTTTAGTAAGCTAACCCGGCCGTATTGGCATGTGTTGCAATGTTAAGATTTCATCATTGATATATAAACTATCAGACTGCGTGGTCGGTAGTAGTGGGTTTCAGAAGGCCTTTAAGGTGCTGTGTAAAGTCTGCAACCGTACGTGACATTACATGCAATAAAAATATCGTGAATATGGTACCCCTCAATTTTTCTTGAATTGGCGCCCTGAACTGGTCGATACCTATAAAAGCATAGAATTTGGTACACATCCTTATTCATTTGTAATAGTTCTAGGGATTAGTAATATTTTGAAGTGGACAGCTTTTTTGTTTTGTTTTTCCTATTTCCCTTGTGGATCAATAAAGTTTGTATAAGTCTACAGATTTTATGTGCATTCAGTTTGCTAATTAAAACATGAGCTATGCTTTTAGTGGACACCAAATAACAAGCAGATCTTTTCAGGGGCGAATTGGAACAAAAATGTGGCCCTGAACTTTTTGGTCCAAACTAGCCCACAGCATTCTTTGAAAGCCCAAATTATTTTATCATTTGACTCCTAACCTAAATGTATTTTGAAGCATGTTTTTGGAATAACACAAATACATGGGAATCAAATTGTTAAATGTATTTTTAGTGCGAAAAAACAAGAAAACCAAACAAAAAAATAGATAATACAAATAAACCAACAAATAAAGCTAAAACTAATGTATACCAAGGCAAGACATAGATAAATAATATGCCGTCCACTGACCTGCCCATTATTGATCAGCCCACCCGGAAAACTCCCAGTGCTCTCCATGGACAATGCACCACTGGGTTAAATTCATCCAGTGTTACTGATAATGTTTAAGTGAAATGTTAAGATCCTTAAATGATTTTGCCTTTGAATTATTTATCCTTGTTATAATATCTGACTGTAAATTGTCCATCGAGCCTGAAAGGTTGTCTTTCTATTTGCGCCCTGAAAATGACTAGTGACCAGTCAGGGATGTACCCCGCATCGTGCACAAACTCAGCTGGAATAGGCTCCAGCTTAGATATAACCCAAGTGAGGAAAAATATTTTTGTAAAAAAAACACACAAAAAAAAAACATTTGTATCAACACGCTTATTTTTGAACAATTGAATACAACAAATATGAGACAGTGGAATAAAAGCAATGAAATAATGCAAAATAGGACAATTGCAGACAGGTTCAACTTCTCCCTTCGAAATTAACTGACAAATTTAACATGTTAAATTAATTTTAAAAAGAAAACCAACTTTTGTATAAAAAATATTGAGTAAAAACAATACAATAGCATGTACTTTTGATAACTACCGTAGTTTTGTGAAGTAATGTAATACTAATGTACAGCTTTTACTTTGGAGTGTGGACTTCTAGGGTATCATCTTCCAGCTGGTTGTCCGTCAAACACACCATCAGCAGCTTTTATTTAAATATTATTTTAACATTCTTGGTCGACGTTAAATTAATTCTGCCTCAGTATGTTGTAGGCCAGCAGTGTTGAAGTCAAACTGCTTCGCCATGTGAGCTATGTTCGCATTTTTTGATGATTTCTTTTCAATTCAATTAAAATCATCCACTACTTCTTCTCAGCACTGTCCTTTACACTTGGAAAACAAAGTTATGTCGCACTCTGGCTAAAAGCTAATGCTGGAAAGTAAGACCAGATGTTTTAGTCAGATCTAATGGGGTTCATTGTCACATTTGCTACAACTAATGGTGGGAATGCTTGGTACCAAACTTTTTTTTTTTAAACTTAAAGCATAACTTTTAGTCAAGCGGGTCTTATCTTAAAACACTCTTAAATGGATGTATCTCTGTATATATATTAATTGTCCATGTTAGTATTACAAACCCCGTTTCCAAATGAGTTGGGAAATTGTGTTAGATGTAAATATAAACCAAATACAATGATTTGCAAATCCTTTTCAACCCATATTCTGTTGAATATGCTACAAAGACAACATATTTGATGTTCTAACTGATCAACTTTTTTTTTTTTTGTTCAAATAATCATTAACTTTAGAATTTGATGCCAGCAACACGTGACAAAGAAGTTGGGAAAGGTGAAAATAAATACTGATAAAGTTGAGGAATTCTCATCAAACACTTATTTGGAACATCCCACATGTGAACAGGCAATTTGGGAACAGGTGGGTGCCATGATTGGGTATAAAAGTAGATTCCATGAAATGCTCAGTCATTCACAAACAAGGATGGGGCGAGGGTCACCACTTTGTCAACAAATGCGTGAGCAAATTGTTGAACAGTTTAAGAAAAACCTTTCTCAACCAGCTATTGCAAGGAATTTAGGGATTTCACCATCTACGGTCCGTAATATCATCAAAGGGTTCAGAGAATCTGGAGAAATCACTGCACGTAAGCAGCGAAGCCTGTGACCTTCGATCCCTTAGGCTGTACTGCATCAACAAGCGACATCAGTGTGTAAAGGATATCACCACATGGGCTCAGGAACACTTCAGAAACCCACTGTCAGTAACTACAGTTGGTCGCTACATCTGTAAGTGCAAGTTAAAACTCTCCTATGCAAGACGAAAACCGTTTATCAAAAACACCCAGAAATGCCGTCGGCTTCGCTGGGCCTGAGCTCATCTAAGATGGACTGATACAAAGTAGAAAAGTGTTCTGTGTTCTGACGAGTCCACATTTCAAAATTGTTTTTGGAAACTGTGGACGTCGTGTCCTCCGGACCAAAGAGGAAAAGAACCATCCGGATTGTTATAGGCGCAAAGTTGAAAAGCCAGCATGTGTGATGGTATGGGGATGTATTAGTGTCCAAGACATGGGTAACTTACACATCTGTGAAGGCGCCATTAATGCTGAAAGGTACATACAGGTTTTGGAGCAATATATGTTGCCATCCAAGCAACGTTACCATGGACGCCCCTGCTTATTTCAGCAAGACAATGCCAAGTCACGTGTTACATCAATGTGGCTTCATAGTAAAAGAGTGCGGGTACTAGACTGGCCTGTCTCCCATTGAAAATGTGTGGCGCATTATGAAGCCTAAAATACCACAACGGAGACCCCCGGACTGTTGAACAACTTAAGATGTACATCAAGCAAGAATGGAAAGAATTCCACCTGAGAAGCTTAAAAAATGTGTCTCCTCAGTTCCCAAACGTTTACCTAGTGTTGTTAAAAGGAAAGTCCATGTAAAACAGTGGTGAACATGCCCTTTCCCAACTACTTTGGCACGTGTTGCAGCTATGAAATTCTAAGTTAATTATTATTTGCAAAAAATAAATAAAGTTTATGAGAAGGAACATCAAATATGTTGTCTTTGTAGTGCATTCAACTGAATATGGGTTGAAAAGGATTTGCAAATCATTGTATTCCGTTTATATTTACATCTAACACAATTTCCCAACTCATATGGAAACAGGGTTTGTAGAATGTGATCTCTAAGAACAAGTCTGAATGAATAAAAAGTAGGACACCATGAGCCTAAACCAGAATTCTTCATGTTTCGTATAGAAAGGCTGAGAAGAGGATGGTGTAAGTGAAGAAATAGAGAGAGGATATTCTGGAAAGAAGTTGCAAAGGATAACAGGCTTAGCTCAGAGTGAAGAACACGTAAGGGCTTTAGGTTGATTGCAGGCTGTGACAAGAGAAGGGGCGAAGAGATCAAGCCTTCCAAGCACATCTGTAAGAGCTACACCCCCTGACAGCTCAAGTCACATTGCAGCTTAAAAAATATTGTCCATAGAAGATATGAACGGTGAATATATATCACCGCTGCACCAGAATATTTATCATTGGGAATAAAATGTCAGAACGGCGTGTGTACATTTGAATAGACTAACCAAAATTGCAGATGGTCTTTCTAAATGTCATGCAGAATTCTACGATTTATATCAAGGCTCTCATATTCCCACTGAGTGTGATGCACTATATTGATGCAAATTTTTAATTGCACTTTCATGCCGGGTTCAACAGCTTTTCCCTGCCAATTCTCAACGGGCTGCCTCCAGTATCCACCTCACCTACCTGTCTATTCTTGATGCATGATTCGGTGCTTTAGTGCTTTAAGGAGGTGGACTTGAATGCAGAGCTTCTTCAAAGCTACGCCACAGCAAACCCTTCACCTCACTATTCAAATCCTACTCCCCTGTGTTTCGCTCATCTTGTCTCTTTCTTCACGCCCTCACCTCAGGGTTTGTTTCCAGCCAATTGTGGGATTATTTCAATGAAGTGATGAATTACTGTCCACCCTGTTCATCCATTTCTGCGTGTTGGCGGGTCTATAATCGCAGCAGGGGGCATCAGAGTTGAGTGATGGTCTCAGGGCCATGTGTGACCGCTGTTGTTGGCTATGACTGATGGAGCTTTAGAGGACGCGAAACGTCACAGCCTCAACAAATTACACACCCTCACCAGCCTGACATCACAATATTGCCCCTTGTCCGGCTTATCAAATACGAATTGTATTGGCAAGTTAAGTTGCATTGATTTGTTCTAAGTCTTGCAGTATGACCTCCTTTAAACGGTCCCTCAAGAAATTGGAAATATTGCGATTTATTGCGAATCATCTGGATTTATGTGCAGCCTCGCAACTTTGTCCAATGCCCGCACATTTTGACCAAGCTGCAACATTTTCCCAATAAAATTTGTCTTCGAGCGGTGCTCCCAACGCGCACCTCAACGGTCTAATTAAAACTTATGTTTGTTTCTTGTGTAGACGAAGCAGAAACATCAACGTGTAATAATATATTGACGCTTAATTGCTCAGCGCTTAAAGGGAATATTTTTTTTGGGGGGGGGGGGGGGGTTGCCTATGGTTCACAATCATTATGAGAGTCAAGAACACACATGTCTTTTTTTTTATTTGTTATCTTAAAGATGATAAAAAAAAATGCTTGGAATATGCGGCTAATGGGAGTCAGCATTGTAGCCTTCAAAGCCCTCTAAGATAACTTTAAAACCCTCCATCAATGTTGTATATACACGCTGCAAGTGTGTGTGTGTATATATATATATATATATATATATATATATATATATATATATATATATATATATATATATATATATATAATGTAGTAACCGAAACGTTCATAACAATATGTAAAATGTTCAATATTTATCCGATTATGACGTGCATTTTCATGTATCACACCGTAAATCCATCCATCCATCCATCCATCTTCTTCCGCTTATCCGAGGTCGGGTCGCGGGGGCAGCAGCCTAAGCAGGGAAGCCCAGACTTCCCTCTCCCCAGCCACTTCGTCCAGCTCCTCCCGGAGGATCCCGAGGCGTTCCCAGGCCAGCCGGGAGACTGAGTCTTCCCAACGTGTCCTGGGTCTTCCCCGTGGCCTCCTACCGGTCGGACGTGCCCTAAACACCTCCCGAGGGAGGCGATCGGGTGGCATCCTGACCAGATGCCCGAACCACCTCATCTGGCTCCTCTCGATGTGGAGGAGCAGCGGCTTTACTTTGAGCTCCCCCCGGATGACAGAGCTTCTCACCCTATCTCTAAGGGAGAGCCCTGCCACCCGGCGGAGGAAACTCATTTCGGCGTGATCTTGTCCTTTCGGTCATAACCCAAAGCTCATGACCATAGGTGAGGATGGGAACATAGATCGACCAGTAAATTGAGAGCTTTGCCTTCCGGCTCAGCTCCTTCTTCACCACAACGGATCGATACAGCGTCCGCCATTATTGAAGATGCCGCACCGATCCGCCTGTCGATCTCACGATCCACTCTTCCCTCACTCGTGAACAAGACTCCGAGGTACTTGAACTCCTCCACTTGGGGCAGGGTCTCCTCCCCAACACGAAGATGGCATTCCACCCTTTTCCGGGCGAGAACCATGGACTCGGACTTGGAGGTGCTGATTCTCATCCCAGTCGCTTCACACTTGGCTGCGAACCGATCCAGCGAGAGCTGAAGATCCTGGCCAGATGAAACCATCAGGACCACATCATCTGCAAAAAGCAGAGACCTAATCCTGCAGCCACCAAACCAGATCCCCTCAACGCCTTGACTGCGCCTAGAAATTCTGTCCATAAAAGTTATGAACAGAATCGGTGACAAAGGGCAGCCTTGGCGGAGTCCAACCCTCACTGGAAACGTGTCCGACTTACTGCCGGCATTGCGGACCAAGCTCTGACACTGATCATACAGGGAGCGGACCGCCAAAATCAGACAGTCCGATACCCCATACTCTCTGAGCACTCCCCACAGGATTTCCCGAGGGACACGGTCGAATGCCTTCTCCAAGTCCACAAAGCACATGTAGACTGGTTGGGCAAACTCCCATGCACCCTCAAGGACCCTGCCGAGAGTATAGAGCTGGTCCACAGTTCCACGACCAGGACGAAAACCACACTGTTCCTCCTGAATCCGAGGTTCGACTATCCGGCGTACCCTCCTCTCCAGTACACCTGAATAGACCTTACCGTAAATCAGAATACTTAATTTTGGCATGCATAGCACATACCGTAAACGGGAGTAGAAGAAGAAGAAGCAGTGACTTCCGCTGCAAACAAACATGGCTCTGTGCATTTCTGCTTGTCCGACTTTGTGACGTTATCAATTTTTCTTTCTGTTCGCTACTTTTGTTTTACCTCTCTTTATGAAATGGAGCAGTTCTGTGCCCTCCATGTTGTAATATGGATAGGTTGTCGAGCGTCTTCATGTTAAGACATTATGCGTACAGTATGTGCATGAGTTAGCACTTGGAGTAGCTGTAATGTTGTGAATAACACACCTCATTAAGACAACTGGATAGCTTCTTTTTTTGTTACATCGACACATGACACTCCAGACCATGCTTTTGTTTTTGCTGTTATCGGTTTTTGAGCAAAAACTCAACAGTATATAATGCTATTTCTGTACATGTTGATTGGGGGGAGACAGAAGCAAATCCATCGCTTAGTTCCGAGAGTATTCAATTTAGTCCCCGCTCCACCACCAAAGTATAGCTAGCGTCGAAGATATGAGCAGTGGGGATCATTTCGACACGGATTTCGGAAGATGTGTTTTCATGCGCTCCAATCTGAATGACAATCTGCATAAACCACTCGTCTCGATCGGAACGAAAATTTGATCCGAACGTGTGTGATCGGGTCAGAATAATCCAAATGGTGTGTTTAGCTAGTGATTCACTAGCTTTGTGCACATGGATAACATTTATTCGGATTAAAAGCCAAACCAAAATAAAAATGCTTCATGTAAACACGCCATTAGGAAAATTCTGAATCGATCAAACTGGTTCAAATCGAAAATTAATTCAGAGAATTTCGAGACGGGTGGTTTATGCCGAAAGTCAGATGAAAACACATCTTCTTGAAATTCGGGTTAGAATTATCTTTACTGCGCATGTCATTGATGTCAGATATAATTTGGTGGCGGAGCGGGGACTGAATTTAATAGTCTCAGAATGAAACGATTGTCTTGCTGCTGTCTCCCCCCATCCAACATGTACAGAAGGACTGTTATACATACTGTTGAGTTTGTTGCTTTGATTAAAACCGAGACTAGCAAAAAAAAAAAAGTATGTGTCTGGAGTGTCAATTGTCGATGTAACAATAAAAGAAGGGATCCAGTTGTCGTCTTAACGAGCTGTTTTATTCACGACAATATAGCTACTCCGAGTGGTAACTGCTAGCCTCAGACACATATTAAGGATGTCGTAACATGAAGAACATCAATGGCACAGAGCAGCTCCCTTCCAAAAAGAGAGGTAAAACAAAAGTAGTTAACAAAAAGAACAAAAAGTACATAAATACTGCGATAACGTCAAACAAGCAGAAATGCACAAAGCCATTTATGTTTACAGTGGAAGTCGACTGCTTCTTCAGCACCTGCAGTGACCGAGCTCGTGCAAAAGATAGAGCCATAGCCAGTGTTGGGTTAGTTACGGAAAACCAGTAACTAGTTAGTTGCTTTATTTCAAAAGTAACTCAGTTACTAACTCAGTTACTTACACCAAAAAGTAATGCGTTACTGTGAAAAGTAACTATTTAGTTACTTTTTTTTTAAGGCTCCTATTAATGGCCTTTTAGCCTTCATTTCAGTACTGTTATTGTATTATTTAGAGTGATGTGATAATCAAACACTCTAGAAGTCTAGAATGAAAGAGAATATAAGAGAATTGACAGAGTGTGTGTACCTTCAGTGCTGAATGATGAGCAGAGGCAGAGTTTGGAGTGTCTTCTTTAGCTTGCTTTCCATGTTTATGTGCTCATTGTCCACTGTGTCCAGGAACTTAGAAAATGTTTTCGTGCCATTTGCTGTTTGACGCCGGTATCGTGCTAATTAGCTGCCTGAAAGCGGGTGACCCCACTGTAGAAATAGCCTGCATATCTTCTAGCACATACGCTGAAATGGCTCTATCAATGTTGTCCTGGCTAGCAGTCCCTCCGTTAAAATCTTTAGGTGAAGGTGGGGGTGAAGTGTGTCTCTCTTTACCAGCTTTGTTGAAGCATGTTGCTTTTTTAGCTTTTTCAGCAGATTTGAATTGCTGTTTTGGGCAGTAGAGATAGGATCTTTGATCCAAGACACAACTTACATTTAACTAAAATGTTATTGTCTTTGTGCTCGACAAAAGAAAAGTAGTGAGAATATCTCCATGTTAAGAAACTCGGCTTCGGCTCCGCCATGATGTCTTGTTAGTAAACACAGACACGTTACTTTGTAACGCGTTAGTCCCAACACTGGCCATAGCACAAACAATCAGAAAGATCATAAACAAATCTTTCTGTTTATGTTATGTTCTGCGCATGCCAAAATAAAATATTCAGATTCAAGATGTGATGCATGAAAATGCTCGTCATAATCAGATCATATTTTTCAGGGTCCATGTACACAATAACATTCTAATCGGAATGATGATCAGATTAAACAAATGTTTTCCGCTCTGAAAAGGGATGGAAATGTATGAGATTTTTCCGGTTCTGACTCTGCTTAACAATTAGATTCTTTATCGGTTCTCTTATTGAGTCTCATTTGGATAAAAGGATAACAAATACATTGATTAGCGTTACGTTTGTTTAGTTGAGAAGAAACATGAATGTACAAACTCAAAAGTAGTGAAGTGAAGTGTGAAGTGAATTATATTTATATAGCGCTTTTCTCTAGTGACTCAAAGCACTTTACATAGTGAAACCCAATATCTAAGTTACATTTAAACCAGTGTGGGTGGCAATGGGAGCAGGTGGGTAAAGTGTCTTGCCCAAGGACACAACAGCAGTGACTAGGGTGGCGGAAGCGGGGATCGAACATGCAACCCTCAAGTTGCTGGCACAGCCGCTGTACCAACCGAGCTATACCGTAAGGCTTTAAGAGGTCGACAACCTTCTTGAAGTGCCAGGGTCAGGGTTCACCAGAAAAAAAACATTTTTTTAAATAACTACAAACGTTTGTAATATCTTTATACAATTAATAGACTACCGTGGAAATTAAGAAAATATTACATAAATAGATTATTTTTAAAGAATATATGAGCTGACCACTTAAAAGTAAAACTATGTCAAGTCCAAAAAAAGTGCGTTGTGCAATTCTGCAACAATCTTGTTGCGTTCGAGTCGCATGTTTGTCGTGGTTCGTTTCCCCAAGATGCAGGACATCAGGAGGCAGTGTTCAGGTCAGAAGCTGATTTATTGTCATAAAGGCAAAATACAAAAAGGGACCACACTGCAGAGAAAAGCGCACGGGAAGTTCAATGCTAACTCAGCACAGCAAAAACAGACAAATACTCCAGATGATGTAGCATACCGCAAATAAAGAATGATAAATAAATGGGTTATACTTGTATAGCGCTTTTCTACCTTTAAGGTACTCAAAGCGCTTTGACAGTATTTCCACATTCACCCATTCACACACACATCCACACACTGATGGCGGGAGCTGCCATACAAGGCGCTAACCAGCACCCATCAGGAGCAAGGGGTGAAGTGTCTTGCCCAAGGACACAACGGACGTGACTAGGGTGGTAGAAGGTGGGGATTGAACCCCAGTAACCAGCAACCCTCCAATTGCTGGCATGGCCACTCTACCAACTTCGCCACGCCGAAGCAACAAGAAAACACAGAAACGCTTAAACAGAAATAGACACTCAAATAAGAATAATACACAAAACATAAAATGACCTGATGTGACAGGTCATAACAAATCAGCTATAAACATGAACCATTATTTTGCAGAATTTTTTCAGGAAGGATCTTGGATTTTTTTAAACTAATTACGGTGTCTTTGCTTTGGAGAACAATTCTCAGAGACTGAGACAGGGAGGAGGCGCGAGCAGTCTGCCAGTCAGACGCTGTTTCGTCACGAGTTGCATGACAGGTATTAATTTCACGTTTACATTTAATAATAGCAGCTTTTACAATGAGGTGCTCGTTGCTGCTGGTGGAGATTCACTTCCAGCTCGGGCGTGATCGAAAAACGCGTCATTCATTCAAAGTCTTGAAATTCTGCATGTGCTAATGTTTCTGCTGGTCTTTCCTCTTTTTGATTAATTATCCACTTTTCTACTTTTAAAAACTCTCGCTTTTGTGCCGCTTCTGTGCCGTGTATGGTGACATCACGCATGTCCAAAGGAATCGATAAGGGAATTATTGACAAAACTTTAAGGTTTTACTACAAACCCCGTTTCCATATGAGTTGGGAAATTGTGCTAGATGTAAATATTAACGGAATATAATGATTTGCAAATCATTTTCAACCCATATTTAGTTGAATATGCTACAAAGACAACATATTTGATGTTCTAACTGATCAACTTTTTTTTTTTTTTGCACATAATCATTAACTTTAGAATTTGATGCCAGCAACACGTGACAAAGAAGTTGGGAAAGGTGGCAATAAATACTGATAAAGTTGAGGAATGCTCATCAAACACTTATTTGGAACATCCCACAGGTGAACAGGCTAATTGGGAACAAGTGGGTGCCATGATTGGGTATAAAAGTAGATTCCATGAAATGCTCAGTCATTCACAAACAAGGATGGGGCGAGGGTCACCACTTTGTCAACAAATGCGTGAGCAAATTGTTGAACAGTTTAAGAAAAACCTTTCTCAACCAGCTTTTGCAAAAAATTTAGGGATTTCACCATCTACGGTCCGTAATATCATCAAAGGGTTCAGAGAATCTGTAGAAATCACTGCACGTAAGCAGCTAAGCCCATGACCTTCGATCCCTCAGGCTGTACTGCATCAACAAGCGACATCAGTGTGTAAAGGATATCACCACATGGGCTCAGGAACACTTCAGAAACCCACTGTCAGTAACTACAGTTGGTCGCTACATCTGTAAGTGCAAGTTAAAACTCTCCTATGCAAGGCAAAAACCGTTTATCAACAACACCCAGAAACGCCGTCGGCTTCGCTGGGCCTGAGCTCATCTAAGATGGACTGATACAAAGTGGAAAAATGTTCTGTAGTCTGACGAGTCCACATTTCAAATTGTTTTTGGAAACTGTGGACGTCGTGTCCTCCGGACCAAAGAGGAAAAGAACCATCCGGATTGTTATAGGCACAAAGTTGAAAAGCCAGAATCTGTGATGTATGGGGGTGTATTAGTGCCCAAGACATGGGTAACTTACACATCTGTGAAGGCACCATTAATGCTGAAAGGTACATACAGGTTTCGGAGCAACATATGTTGCCATCCAAGCAACGTTACCATGGACGCCCCTGCTTATTTCAGCAAGACAATGCCAAGCCACCTGTTACATCAACGTGGCTTCATAGTAAAAGAGTGCGGGTACTAGACTGGCCTGCCTGTAGTCCAGACCTGTCTCCCATTGAAAATGTGTGGCGCATTATGAAGCCTAAAATACCACAACGGAGACCCCCGGACTGTTGAACAACTTAAGCTGTACATTAAGCAAGAATGGGAAAGAATTCCACCTGAGAAGCTTAAAAAATGTGTCTCCTCAATTCCCAAACGTTTACTGAGTGTTGTTAAAAGGAAAGGCCATGTAACACAGTGGTGAAAATGCCCTTTCCCAACTACTTTGGCACGTGTTGCAGCCATGAAATTCCAAGTTAATTATTATTTGCAAAAAATAAATAAAGTTTATGAGTTTGAACATCAAATATCTTGTCTTTGAAGTGCATTCAATTGAATATGGGTTGAAAAGGATTTGCAAATCATTGTATTCCGTTTATATTTACATCAAACACAATTTCCCAACTCATATGGGAACGGGGTTTGTACTTACATATAAAATACTAAACGATCTAGCTCCATCCTATCTTGCTGATTGTAGCGTACCATATGTCACGGCAAGAAATCTGCGTTTTAAGAACTCCGGCTTCTTAGTGATTCCCAGAGCCCAAAAAATGTCTGCGGGCTATAGAGCGTTTTCTATTCGGGCTCCAGTACTCTGGAATGCCCTCCCGGTAACAGTTAGAGATGCTACCGCAGTAGAAGCATTTAAGTCCCATCTTAAAACTCATTTGTATACACTAGCCTTTAAATAGACCCCCCTTTTAGACCAGTTGATCTGCCGTCTCTTTTCTGCTCTGCCCCCCTCTCCTACGTGGAGAGATTATTTGGTGACCACAGATGAACTGCTAGCTGTTCAAAGTCGGTACCCGTGGTGGACCACTCATCTGTGCATCAGTTGGGGACGTCTCTGCGCTGCTGACTTGTCTCCACTCAAGATGGTCTCCTGCTGGCCCCACTATGGACTGGACTTTCACACTATTAACTAGATCCACTCGATGTCCATTGCACCGGTCGCCCAGGGGAGGGATCCCCACATCTGCAGTCCCCTCCAAGGTTTCTCATTGTATCCCATTGGGTTGAGTTCTTTCTTGCCCTGATGTGGGATCTGTACCGAGGATGTCGTTGTGGCTTGTGCAACCCTTTGAGACACTTGTGATTAAGGGCTATATAAATCAACTTTGATTGATTGATTGATTGATTGATTGATTGAAAACTGGCAAATGATTCCCAGGAAAATAAAAACTGGAGGCCGGTTCCAAACCAGAACTGTTTTTCGATTTCCATCTCGAGCTCTGAATGTTTGTTTTGGTGGTTTACTTTCCTATTCAGTTTTGTACTTTTAAACAATATGCCATAACTAATTAAAATATTGAAACATGTTTGTAGACCCCTAACCTCTAGCTCATGGATCGTTTCGGGTTCCCGGACCCCAGTTTTAGAACCCCTATGTTAAAAACCATAACAAAAGTAACTTCATGAACTTTCATTTGTTGAACAGAACAAGACCGACCACGCAAAGGTAAATACCTATATAGAAATAAATATGTGATTGTGTTTAAACCCCCCAAAAGCATTGCCTACATCTGGGAAGGCAATACAGATGGACAGTGATCCACATTTAGTCAACCAAATGAAATTAAACTCCAAGTCAGAATCAAGATCACGAGAGAAGCGTAGGGAATCAAAACCAGTGTCTTTAATCATAATAGGAATGCGCTTTAATACTACGTTAATTAAATGGAGATTTCCCTGATTGGGAGAGTGAGTCCTTGTGTTGCCAGGGGACTTCCAGTCGAGTAAGAAACCACTAAACTGGATTTGGCTTGTGTTTAACCAAGAACTCATCCTCTACTGCAAACAGTCTGGTGCAGGTTTACATAGAATGTCTGTCAGCTGAGAGATAGTACCTTGCAAACAAGCACTTAATATTCCAAATGTTCAATATCCTCGATGGGAGGATGAGCTTACACTTATATATCTATACATTCTTACAAGAATTAGAACAAATAACTGGCCACTCGTGCCTTCTCACTACCTCACTGAGCCCCACTATACCGACTCGTGTGACACATGGGTGGGGGTGTGGGGTGCTATTATGTGTCAAGAAGTGTGAAATGGCCCTGCTTTTAAATTTCCGCCTTGCACAAAGAGCTAAATCTTTCCATGTAAATCTGATTATTATTTTCTTGTTTTTTAACTAAAAACTCATTTTATGAAATGCCCGGGGCTGCGAGAGCTCAGACAAAGAAACAATGGACACAGTAACACACTCAGATGTGACTAGTGTTGTACGGTATACCGGTACTAGTAAAGTACCGCAATACTGATGAATCATATTCGGTACACCCCGTCGTCGTCACATCGTGTCATTGCTGGTTTACTAGCAGACGAGCATGTTCGGCAGCGCACAATCACAGAGTACTTACAAGCAGACACAGTTTGTAGACAGAAAAAGGAGAACGGACGCATTTTGACTTAAAAACTAAAGATAAAGGTGAAGTTAAAACACTGAAACGCCCTCAGGAAGAAGTGCTTTAAGACATGGCTAGCTAGCTAGCGACTAAAGTCCAGCCGCAGTCTGCAGTGTTTTAGCTACTTCTAAATCACTAATCCTCGTCTCCATGGTGACAAATAAAGTAAGTTTCTTACAAGTATCATCCCTGCAGGACAAGGAATAGCTGAACATGCTTCACTACACACCGTAGCTCACCGTCGTCAAAATGTAAACAAACGCCATTGGTGGATCTACACCTGACATCCACTGTAATGATACCAAGTACAGGCGCGTTTTAACTAGTATGATTACGTCAGTATTTTTTGGCATCAAAACATCATCTTTCGTTTAAAAAAAAATTATATTATGTCTATAAACTCTGGAAATATGTCCCTGGACACATGAGGACTTTGAACATGACCAATGTATGATCCTGTAACAACTAGGTATCGGATTGACCTTGAGACCTCCAAATTCGGGAGATTGGGGGTGGGGGGATTGAGGTGGACGGGGTGGGCGGGGGCGGGATTAAGGGAGGAGGAGTAAATTTATAGCTATAATTCACTGAAATTCAAGTATATATATATATATATATATATATACATAAAATAAATACTTGACTTTCAGTGAATTCTAGCTATATATATATATATATATATATATATATATATATATATATATATATATATATATATATATATATATATATATATATATATGTATTTTATTATATATATATATTCATATAAATAAAATAAATACTTGAATTTCAGTGTTCATTTATTTACACATATACACACATATCACTCCTCTACTCATTGTTGTATTTGAAAGTGCAATGCTTTGCAGCCAGTAGCACAGCCTTTGAAGGAGCATAGGTATGTGCAGTGTAATATTCTGGGTTGGAGTCAATAACCAGGCGAGGTGATGAAGTTACGTCTCTTTACTTCATACTTCAGAACCGACTCCCACACTTGCCGTCAGGGTGCGCAATACAACGTAAACCGTTGGCCAACCAAAAAGTAACCACAGAACACTATACCCAACATTCACCAGGAGAAGGCAACAAACAACTTACATCACTGTATTACAGGCAGCATCTGTGAAATTTAATTTGCAGGAAAGGAGTGAGTTTAGGGTTGAATTGTCCATCCTCGTTCTATTCTCTGTTACTCATCGTCGCCATGACTGTGTCTTCTTCGTCTCCTTCTTGTTGTGTGTGCAGTTGTGCACTTGCCAAAAGCCGTAGATGTTATAACGTGACTGGGCCGGCACGTTGTTTATATGATGGAAAAGCGGACGTGACGACAGGCTGCCCTCACTCAGGTCCGCACGGACCTGGAGGGGGCATGTCTTAAGTCCGGCTGGAAATCGGGAGAAATTCGGGAGAATGGTTGTCCCGGGAGATTTTCGGGAGAGGCACTGAAATTCGGGAGTCTCCCGGAAAATTCGGGAGGGTTGGCAAGTATGCGGATTGATACTCAAATTAGTGGTATCATCCAAAACTAATGTAAAGCATCCAAACAACAGAAGAATAAGTGATTATTACATTTGAACAAAAGTGTAGATAGAACATGTTAAAATAGAAAGTAAGCAGATATTAACAGTAAATGAACAAGTAGATTAATACTATTGATATATAATACAGTAAAACCCAAATGATTTAAATAGGAGCCAATGGGTATTTTTTGCTTTTGTTTAGTTATTGTGCACTCGACACTTTTTCTTAAAAAAAACAAAAAAACATGTAGGATTCAATACTGCAAATTTAATACATCAACTGATTTACAGCAACACTAGCAAATTCTAAATTAAATACAATAAGATTGTGTTTACTTTAGTTACTTCCTATAAAACATTTTCAGTTCTATAATCTATTATGAAACCATCGAATCAGGACTTGAAATCGGATCAGATCTCAGCCAAAAATATTGATCGGGACATTTTTATTAAAAACAATTAGAAGAGAGACAATTAATTAGCCGTATACCCCACACAGAACTTGCGAACAGAAGTACCCCAGTACTGCATACACTGACCATGCATACACTCACATTATCACGTAACATGATAAACCAAACAGAGCTGCATGTAGCCTACTGATTGGTGGAAACACAACTTTGCAAACATGAGGCACCTGAAGTTTGAGGCGACTAAGTTGCTTTGAATTCCATCCATCCATCCATTTTCTACCGCTTATTCCCTTCGGGGTCTCGGGGAGCGCTGGAGCCTATCTCAGCTACAATCGGGCGGAAGGCGGGGTACACCCTGGACAAGTCGCCACCTCATCGCAGGGCCAACACAGATAGACAGACAACTTTCACACTCACATTCACACACTAGGGCCAATTTAGTGTTGCCAATCAATTCATAAACATCAAAAGTAAACACACTGTCCATCGAGGTTGTACCTTCAGAGTTTGATCTGTTTATGCATGGAAGTAAAACGGGATCTCTCCGTCACAATAACCACTATTTTTTCATTCACACTCAATTGCTTTTCCAACTTGCTCCCATATGACTCAGATACGCACCGATTTTCATCTCTTCCCTTTTAGGAATGGAGAGAGGAAAGGCAAGAGTGATAGACATTGTTTATTCAGTCAGATGGTCCATCGTGTGCAGAATTGATTTGAACTGAAGAGAAAACCCTCTACAAAAGGCACTTGGCATGGGAAAGAAGTGAATGATGTCCATATTCATTCCCCATCTGTCTTGCGCAAAATGAATGGGATTTATAAAAATACCTGGATTTGGAAAACAGCAGTGTAGTCCCTTTCAAAGAGATGATTAAGATGCCACTCATGAAGTTGTGTGTCTTGATGGTTTTTGGCATCAAGTTTTGGCCAGGGACTCAAGCAATCACCTGTAAAATAAGACTCTGTAAAGTCTTACTAATTCCCCATGATGGCTGAAGCATGTTTCCCTCATGGCTGTCTTCTATTCCATCCTCACAGCCCTGTCAAAGTGGAGAAGTTGTACAAAGGCCCCAAGCTTTCTTAAAATCGAAAGAGTTGTTCCTGCCATTCAAGTATATACAGTCGCGATCAGAAATGTGCATACTCTTGTAAAGAACATAATGTCATGGCTGTCTTGAGTTTCCAATAATTTCTACAACTCTTATTTTTTTTGTGATAGAGTGATTGGAGCACATACTTGTTGGTCACAAAAGATATTCATGAAAATTTAGCTGTTTGGCCACAAAACACAGCAATATATTTGGAGGAGTAAAGGTGAGGCCTTTAATCCCAGGAACACCATTCCTACCGTCAAGCATGGTGGTGGTAGTATTATGCTCTGGGCCTGTTTTGCTGCCAATGAAACTGATGCTTTACAGAGAGTAAATGGGACAATGAAAAAGGAGGATTACCTCCAAATTCTTCAGGTGAACCTAAAATCATCAGCCCGGAGGTTGGGTCTTGGGCCCAGTTGGGTGTTCCAATAGGACAATGACCCCAAACACACATCAAAAGTGGTAAAGTAAGGGCTAAATGAGGCTAGAATTAAGGTTTTAGAATGGCCTCCCCAAAGTCCTGACTTAAAGGTGTGGACAATGCTGAAGAAACAAGTCCATGTCAGAAAACCAACAAATTTAGCTGAACTGCACCAATTTTGTCAAGAGGAGTGGTCAAAAATTCAAGCAGAAGCTTGCCAGAAGCTTGTGGATGCCTACCAAATTGACTACCTTATTGCAGTGAAACTTGCCAAGGGACATGTAACCAAATATTAACATTGCTGTATGTATACTTTTGACCCAACAGATTTGGTCACATTTTCAGTAGACCCATAATAATTTCATAAAAGAAACAAACTTCATGAATGGTTTTTGTGACCAACAAGTATGTGCTCCAATCACTCTATCACAAAAAAATAAGAGTTGTAGAAATTATTGGAAACTCAAGACAACTATGACATTATGTTCTTTAAAAGTGTGTGTAGACTTTTGATCGCGGCTGTATGTCATGAATGTTGAGATACAGTTAATATAGCTGTGAAAGTTCAATAATAAAGTTGGTTGGAACAAATGAAAAACTACATAAACCCCCCAATCATAAATACTATTACTACTAGAGATGTCCGATAATATCGACAGGCCGATATTATCGGCCGATAAATGCTTTAAAATGTAATATCGTAAATTATCGGTATCTGTTTCAAAAAGTAAAATTAATTACTTTTTAAAACGCCGCTGTACGGAGCAGTACATATTCTGTAAAACACGGACGTAAGGCATACTTGCCAACCCTCCCAATTTTCCCAGGAGACTCCCGAATTTCAGTGCCCCTCCCGAAAATCTCCCGGGGCAACCATTCTCCCGAATTTCTCCCGATTTCAACCCGGACAACAATATTGGGGGCGTGCCTTAAAGGCACTGCCTTTAGCGTCCTCTACAACCTGTCAACACGTCTGCTTTTTCCTCCATACAAACAGCGTGCCGGCCAAGTCACATAATATATGCGGCTTTTACACACACATAAGTGAATGCAAGGCATACTTGATCAACAGCCATACAGGTCACACTGAGGGTGGCCGTATAAACAACTTTATCACTATTACCCACATCAAACAAGAATGACAAACACATTTCGGGAGAACATCCGCACCGTAACACAACATAAACACAACAGAACAAATACCCAGAACCCCTTGCAGCACTAACTCTTCCGGGACTCTACAATATACACCCCCGCTACCAACAACCGCCCCCCCATCCCCCTTTCCCCCGCCCCCCAACCCCACCCACCTCAAACTCGGATTTTAGGAGGAATTGTAAAGATATTAGCAACATCTGGTAGGAAGCCGTCACAAGTAGGAGTTGAGGATAGGGGTCTTAGGTCACCCGACTCACACCGTTCACAGGAAATAGGTTGACTGGCGAAGCAACAAACTGGGTGTTGTCCAAACTGGCCGGCCCCAAGGCTAGAACAACAAAGAGTAACTGCCTTTGTGTAAAAGGTATTTAAGGACAGTTGTCCAAGAAGGCAGCAGAAGAGTAATCAGGCCCATACTTTTTCTCCTGGAAACTGCAGCTCCAGTCTGAGGCTCGCTGAAACAAATAAAGCTTTTTGTTCGACCATTCTTCGTTGGTGTCTTCTTGGCTCATCACCCATCACATGACCAACAAATATACAACATACTGTATGTCTTATAATAATGTTTACCTATAAAAACACCATTCTTAAAGGTCAATTATTGTCATGTTGCTGCTGACGTTTAAACATTTCCTCTTAAAACACGGCACTTTATTTCACATGTTGTTCTTTCGTGTCTTTGTGAGCTGAAGAATTGAACATTGCTAAATGTGTTGTTTTTTTTTTAAAGAAGATTGGAGATAATGTTCGCATTTTCTTATATTATTTCCAAGGCTTTTTCTTTTTTCTTATCTCAAAACACTTCTTAAGTTGGGAGTACAATACAAAATACAAAAACCTACTTTTCTTATTTGTTGGTACCTGTTTTTGTGTATTTGGGATCCTCATCAGTCCCAAAAATTTTAAATCAAGGCATGGTGGAGATATTTAGTTACGTCAACGGATATTTCCCATTTATGGGTTAGTTTATATATCGGTATATGAATTTTGATCCATATCGCGCAGCCCTACACTTGTGTTACTGACAGTGACATTAACATATATTAATGTTGTTGCCCTAGGGCAGTGGTTCTTAACCTTGTTGGAGGTACCGAACCCCACCAGTTTCATATGCGCATTCACCGAACCCTTCTTTAGTGAAAAATAAAATGTTTTTTTTTTCAAATTCAAGACAAAGTTATATGTTTTTGGTAACACTTTAGTATGGGGAACATAGTCTAAGTAACAAAGACTTAATTTAGAGTTATTTGCTTAGGGTAAGAGCCAGGGTTAGAGGGTAAGGGTTATAATAAGGCCATGCCGAATAAGGCATTAATAAGTACTTAATGACTAGTTAAGAGCCAATATGTTACTCATTTGCATGTTAATAAGCAACTAATTAATGGTGGATATGTTCCCCATACTAAAGTGTTACCATGTTGTTTTACTGGTGCACAAAATGAACCGTGCATGAACATCACCTTGTTCAAAGAACAAAACCAACACTGCATAAGCTCACAACAAATTACACACCTGTAAATCAGTGTGACGTCTGCTGTTATCCGTATCTGTAATACGCCGATAGGGAGAAGTTTGTATTTACATGATGAGTCGGGTGTGTCTTGACCTCCGTCGAACCCCTGAGCCCGACTCACCGAACCCTAAGGGTTCGATCGAACCCAGGTTAAGAACCACTGCCCTAGGGGAAACTGGGTAACACATGGCACACTAACAAAGCTGAACCTATTGTTACTATAACAATCTACAAGGTTAACACAGTTGGCTTCTCTTTCTTCCCCTCCATTTATCTGCTTTCTTTTGTATTTCAAGTTATCATTACATATATGTATTATTGCATTTGAACAATTGTATTGTTGATTATAGAGGTTAATATTGTTGTTATTCATTATCAATAGTGCTATTTCTATTGGTATTGTTATTGCTCCATTTGTAGTGTAATAATGCTCATTGTCATTTCTGTATTATTATTTATTTCACTAACTGCTTCTTCGCTATGACGTTTACCATCATATTTGTACATATCCTATTTGCGGGTGTTGTTCTATTGTTGTTGTTATTGTTATTGTTGTTTTTGCTGTTGTTGTTGTTGTTGTTGTCTCTGTCTTATCCCCCTCTTGTCCCCACAATTTCCCCCTATGTCTTCCTTTTTTTTCTCTCTCTATCCCCTCCTGCTCCGGCCCGTATGCACCAAACATTTTTATGAATCCATTTAATAAAGTCAAATACAAATAAGGCAACAAGAGAAGTATCCCACACTTCTCTTTTGTAAAGTAAATGTGTACAGCCGATATGGGCATCTACATCAACAATATGATTTGCTTGAGAAGCTGGACAGGACAAAGAAAAAAAAGTGTTACCGACAGTTTGGGGATGTTGTGTGTTTATTGAGTGTTACAGTTGGCCTTATGATGGCATTGTGTTTATATATACACGAGTACTTTTTTGAGTGTTAATAATGAAATTGTGATATTCAGTACATTTCATATATCAAATATTCTGTGCTACTAATTGTTTTCATTTAGTAGCACAGGTGCAACTAGTGAACAAGCACTGAGGTTACGTGTTTATTGTTACCATATATGCCGTTCTTTGTTCCCCTCTATAGAAATAGTCCCTGTGTATGAGTATTTTACTCGCCCTATTATTTAGGTCAAACCCTCAGTGAGAACAGTCTTGCGTGAAATGACTTTCACGTCCGTGCCTTCACTTTAACTATCAGGTTGAAGCGAGGATGAGCAACAGGAATTGGCACTTAAACCTTTACCACTCTAGATTAATCACAATTAAGAAAAACACATGTATGTACAGTAGGAAGGGGGGTCATATGGCGCCATTCATCGCGGTTTAACTGACACATGAGACGTGACAAATTGGCGGCAGTTTGATGGCAGTTTTGTGTTAATATCTTAAAATGCATTTTGTGACAATTCCAACTTTGACCACAGCGTCAATTGCTACTTAGAGTGGCGCTCTTCATCTTTTTCAGCTGACCGCAATACAAAATGATTAACTCAATACACCATAGTACACTAAAGTATTTGGCCATCTGCCTTGACTCACATATGAACTTGAAGTGCCATCCCATTCCTAACCCATAGGGTTCAATATGATGTCGGTACACCTTTTGCAGCTATTACAGCTCCAACTCTTCTGGAAAGGCTGTCCACAAGGTTGCGGAGTGTGTTTATAGGAATTTTCCACCATTCTTCCAAAAACGGTGAGGTCACACACTGATGTTAGTTGAGAAGGCCTGGCTCTCAGTCTCCGTTGTAATTCATCCCACAGGTGTTCAGGTCAGGACTCTGTGCAGGCCAGTCAAGTTCATCCACACCAGACTCTGTCATCCATTTCTTTATGGACCTTGCTTTGTGCACTGGTGCACAGTCATGTTGGAAAAGGAAGGGGCCCGCTCCAAACTGTTCCCACAAATTGGGAGCATGGAATTGTCCAAAATGTTTTGGTATCCTGGAGCATTCAAAGTTCCTTTCATTGGAACTAAAGGGCCAAGCCCAACTCCTGAAAAACACCATAATTCCTCCTCCACCAAATTTCACACTCGGCACAATGCAGTCCGAAATGTACCGTTCTCCTGGCAACCTCCAACCCCAGACTCGTCCATCAGATGGCCAGATGGAAAAGCGTGATTCATCACTCCACTGCTCTAGAGTCCAGTGGTGACGTGCTTTACCCCACTGCATCCGACGCTTTGCATTGGACTTGGTGATGTAGGGCTTAGATGCAGCTGCTCGGCCATTGAAACCTATTCCATGAAGCTCTCTGCGTACTGTACGTGGGCTAATTGGAAGGTCACATGAAGTTTGGAGCTCTGTAGCAACTGACTGTGCAGAAAATCGTCAACCTTTTTGCACTATGCGCTTCAGCATCCGCTGACCCCTCTCTGTCAGTTTACGTGGCCTACCACTTTGTGGCTGAGTTGCCGTTGTTCCCAAACTCCTCCATTTTCTGATAATAAAGTTGACTTTGGAATATTTAGGAGCGAGGAAATTTCACGACCGGATTTGTTGCACAGGTGGCATCCTATGACAGTTCTACGCTGGAAATCACTGAGCTCCTGAGAGCGGCCCATTCTTTCACAAATGTTTGTAGAAACAGTCTGTATGCCTAAGTGCTTGATTTTATACACCTGTGGCCGGGCCAAGTGATTAGGACACCTGATTCTGATCATTTGGATCGGAGGCCAAATACTTTTTGCAATGTAGTGCAAGTGCTACAGTTTATTGTTCTAACTCAAGTAATGATAGTGACTTAGGAGTAAAAAAATAACAAGATGGTGATTGGAGACTTGATTTGACCTGTCTTGTCTTGAGCCTTGACTTGGACTTGGGATTAAAGGGGAACATTATCACCAGACCTATGTAAGCGTCAATGTATACCTTGATGTTGCAGAAAAAAGACCATATATTTTTTTAACCGATTTCCGAACTAAAAATGGGTGAATTTTGGCGAATTAAACGCCTTTCTAATATTCGCTCTCGAAGCGACGACGTCACAACGTGGCGTCACATCAGGAAGCAATCCGCCATTTTCTCAAACACCGAGTCAAATCAGCTCTGTTATTTTCCGTTTTTTCGACTGTTTTCCGTACCTTGGAGACATCATGCCTCGTCGGTGTGTTGTCGGAGGGTGTAACAACACGAACAAGGACGGATTCAAGTTGCACCAGTGGCCCAAAGATGCGAAAGTGGCAAGAAATTGGACGTTTGTTCCGCACACTTTACCGACGAAAGCTATGCTACGACAGAGATGGCAAGAATGTGTGGATATCCTGCGACACTCAAAGCAGATGCATTTCCAACGATAAAGTCAAAGAAATCTGCCGCCAGACCCCCCGTTGAATCTGCCGGAGTGTGTGAGCAATTCAGGGACAAAGGACCTCGGGAGCACGGCAAGCAATGGCGGCAGTTTGTTCCCGCAGACGAGCGAGCTAAACCCCCTATCGACCCTAGCTTCCCTGGCCTGCTGACATCAACTCCAAAACTGGACAGATCAGCTTTCAGGAAAAGAGCGCGGATGAGGGTATGTCTACAGAATATATTAATTGATGAAAATTGGGCTGTCTGCACTCTCAAAGTGCATGTTGTTGCCAAATGTTTTTCATATGCTGTAAACCTAGTTCATAGTTGTTAGTTTCCTTTAATGCCAAACAAACACATACCAATCGTTGGTTAGAAGGCGATCGCCGAATTCGTCCTCGCTTTCTCCCGTGTCGCTGGCTGTCGTGTCGTTTTCGTCAGTTTCGCTTGCATACGGTTCAAACCGATATCTCTCAATAGCTTCAGTTTCTTCCTCAATTTCGTTTTCGCTACCTGCCTCCACACTACAACCATCCGTTTCAATACATGCGTAATCTGTTGAATCGCTTAAGCCGCTGAAATCCGAGTCTGAATCTGAGCTAATGTCGCTATAGCTTGCTGTTCTTTCCGCCATGTTTGTTTGTGTTGGCTTCACTATGTGACGTCACAGGAAAATGGACGGGTGTTTATAACGATGGTTAAAATCAGGCACTTTGAAGCTTTTTTTAGGGATATTGCGTGATGGGTAAAATTTTGAAAAAAACTTCGAAAAATATAATAAGCCACTGGGAACTGATTTTTAATTGTTTTAACCATTCTGAAATTGTGATAATGTTCCCCTTTAAAGACTTGAAACGTACCCGAGACTTGCAACACATTGACTTACTTACTCCCACCTCTGTATTTTACTGTCATTAAGAAAAGTTAGGTGTGACTATATCCTGGTGGAGTCAAAGCCATTATTGTAAATAAGTCAATAAGTAACCTCACAGCACGTGTCTGCAAAGCAAGCATACTCTATATGCAAAGCAGATCCACGTTGTTAAAGAAACTGGATGCAAGTGATTATATTCGTAATTTAATTTCCTTGGTCACACACAGATAAGAAAATGAAATGGCTACATTTGGCTTAAATAGAGCGAGGCTAGAATGGCAGTACGGCTTCATTGTGTGAGATGCCATGAATCAGCTGGGAAATGAAGCTATATGCGATGATTGTGTACTAAGTCAAGGACGACGTTAACAGAACACGAAGGGTCGAGCAATGCAAAGACGCGCGTACTCTCGACTCAAAATGCTGGTGCAGAATAATAAGGAAACTTCTTCCCCCCCTGCGCTCTGTTTTCTTTTCAAAGTCAGTCCAAGTGGACAAATGTAATCAGCGGGGTGGTTCGGCCGGTGTGTCCGTCACAAAGAGCACCGGCTCATTGAGGATTCCACACAGGCGAGATGAAGTCCTTACAAGCAGCATGACTGAAGGACACCCTCGAACTCGGTCTGCTTTTTCCATCAAAACATCACAATTCCATACTTCCCCAAGAGTGCCAACTTCATGCAGTCAAGGACACTGTAGTGCTGCGGCCATGTTCTTATTTGGACTATATCGGGGGGCTAAACAGGGACGAGGTAGAAGCTTCATCAAATTGTGACATCTTACAATGGCGCTGCAGATATCAAGGAACAATACCCGGCTCTCATATGACGTCTAAAATCCTCCCTTCATCCCTTTGTTCTCTGCTCTCTCTTCCCCTCTTGTCTGCTACTCCCCTGCTGTCTTGTCATTTCGCAGTGTTTTCACTTTGAACCCAACAGTATTAATCTGTTGCAAATGTTCAAACTGAATCACACAAACTAAAAAGTGCAAAAAACATGGAATTCCGGCTTTGGTTTATTATTCACTGTACCTGTCCGCTTCCAAAATGTGCATCAATCCTTTACTAGCAAAAAGTAAGTGACAAGTCCTCTGCCAATTTATTGTACTTGGCTTCAAAAATACTGATCTAGTCTCCCCAGCCCGTCAACCAAAAGCATAAATGCATGTATAGTGTGCCCTATAGGCTATATTTCTTATCAGATAAGAGCTCATCTGCTTAACCAGATGGCTGGGTTAGATATCAGTGATGCTACAATAGCACCACCAGCAGGCTAAAAGGAAAAGTCTTCTAGCTTAAAGTCTTCTTATTTCTGAATCTCTATATTGAGGTTTTCTAAGTGTATTTATTTAACTGCTGCAGACTGACAATCACACAATTATAACCTTTGCCGTACCGGGGACGGCAAAGGGGCGGTGTAACATAATTAGTAGGACATGGCTGGATAATAGGTCTCTAATTGATATGACGAGCGGTGGCTGAGCCCAGGTTGTGTCGTACACATGCTGCCAGATGCTCATAGAATGTGCCGGTGGCCTTTAAGCTTGCAGCCGTCCTCTGATTGATGTCTCTATAGCAAATGCCCTTCAACAATCAGCATCAACAATCTCATATCGCTTTGTAGCATCTCCCAGTATTCAACTGTCATTGGTTCCTTTGTGCTTAAATGTCTGACTGCGTTTGGTCTTTTTTTTTTTTTTTTTTTAAATAATGACCTAAAAGCTTTCCCCAAAAGCTAAAAAGGTATGAGGTTGGATGTTGAAATTTTATTCAAGACGTCTCAAAGGGTCAGACGGCACTTACCAGATAAAATAAGTGCTTATAATGAAGAGAAATCAATTTGAAAAGTACTGCTATGTATGAAGGAAACATTTTAGCCGTCTAATATATCAAATTAGGTTTGAAGAGTTTTCTTTGAGACATGAGAGAGCGGACCTGAAACTCCTGAGAGGCACAGCTGGAAACAAGAGTTCACTCCATAACACATTTGTTGGGGTAATAATAATAATAATAATACCTGGGATTTATTTAGCGCTTTTCTAAATACTCAAAGTCGCTTTACATGTGTGTGTGTGGGGGAGAAGGGACGATAAAAACAACTTTATTAGAAAAAAATAAATAAAAATAAAAAATAAAAATAAAAATAAAAATAAAAATAAAAATAAAAATAAAAATAAATAAATAAATAAGAGACACCTAGGGCAGGGTCAGTTTGGAAAGGGTAATGTGAAGAGGTGAGTTTTTAGGGTGGCTTTGAAGGTAGGGAGGGAGGGGGCATCTCTGATGTGCCTGGGGAGAGCGTTCCAGAGAGAGGGGGCAGCCACGGAGAAGGCCCTGTCGCCCCAGGTTCGGCGCCTGGTCTTGGGGACCTCCAGGAGGCCGGCATCACTAGACCTGAGGGAACGGGACGGGACGTGTTGCTGGAGGAGGTCAGAGAGGTAGGGTGGTGCCAGGTTATGGAGTGCCTTGTAGGTGGTGAGGAGTATTTTAAAGGTGATTCTGTATTTGACAGGCAGCCAGTGGAGGTCATGAAGGACAGGTGTGATGAGCAGGCGGGCAGCAGAGTTCTGGACATATTGCAGTTTGTTGAGGGTTTTGGAGGTGATGCCGTAGAGGATGCTGTTGCAGTAGTCTAGCCGGGATGAGATGAAGGCGTGGATGAGGGTTTCGGCAGCAGAGGATGTGAGGGAGGGCCGGAGACGGGCAATGTTTCTGAGGTGGAAGAATGCAGTTTTGGTGATGTGGTTTACGTGGGGAGGAGTGAAAGGGTAGGGTCGAAAATCACACCTAGATTGCGGATGTGGGTGGAGGTAGTGACAAGGGAGCCGTCAATGTTTAATGAAAAGTCCTGAGTGGAGCGAGTGAGGGAGTCGGGGCCAATGATAATTATTTCAGATTTGTTGCAGTTGAGTTTTAGAAAGTTTTTTTGCATCCAGGTTTTTATGTCTGTGAGGCAGGTGGTGAGGGTGGAGTGGGTGGCTGTGGTGATGGTCGTGGTGGAAATGTATAGTTGTGTGTCGTCGGCATAGCAGTGAAATTGAAGGCCGTGGTGTCGGAGGATCTGACCGAGGGGTAGGAGGTAGATGGTGAAGAGTAGGGGGCCAAGTACTGAGCCCTGGGGGACGCCGTGGGTGACTGGGGCAGTGGAGGAGGTGCAGTTTTTGGTTGAGATGAATTGCTGACGGTCAGAGAGGTAGGATTTCATCCAGGAGAGGGCAGTGCCGGATAAACCAAGGGAGGAGTGGAGGCGTGTTAGGAGGATGGAGTGGTTGATGGTGTCGAAGGCAGAACTGAGGTCGAGGAGGATGAGGATGGAGAGGGAACCAGAGTCGGCGGAGAGGAGGATGCCATTGGTGACCTTGAGGAGGGCAGTTTCTGTGCTGTGGAGTGAGCGGAAGCCGGATTGGAACTTTTCGTATAGGTTATTGTGGTGAAGGTGGGATTTGATTTGGGAGGCAACTGCATGTTCAAGAATTTTAGAGAGGAAGGGGAGGTTGGAGATGGGCCTGTAGTTGTTGGGGGAGTTGGGGTTGAGACCGGGTTTCTTGAGAATGGGGGTGATGGCAGCCAGCTTGAGGGCAGGAGGGACAGAGCCAGTGGATAGGGAGGAGTTAATTAGAGTGGTGATGAGGGGTGAGAGTGAGGGGAGGCAGGCTATGACTAAAGTGGATGGGATTGGGTCGAGGATGCAGGTGGAGGCTTTCATACCAGAAGTTATGGAGGATAGGTCAGTTGTGGTGATTTCGGAGAAGAAGTTGAGTGGGTGGTTGGAGAGTAAAGGGGGGGCATGATCGGGGGTAGTGGAGAAGGTGGGAGAGGAGGCGGCCAGTTCAAAGTGGATGGTGTTGATTTTTGATTGAAAAAATGATAAAAATTCTTCACATTTGCTGGTGGTGAATAAGGTGGTGGTGGTGTCCATGAGTTTGAGGAGTTGGCTTACGGTAGCGAAGAGTATCTTGGGGTTGTTGCTGCCAGATTGTATGACGGAGGAGTAGTGGGAAGTGTGTGCATTGTTGAGGGCATCTCTGTATTCCTGTGGGTGTAGTGTGTAGATGTCTAGGTGAACAGTGAGACCGGTTTTCTTTGAGAGCCATTCAAGCTGCCGGCCCTTGGCTTTAAGGTGACGGAGGTGGTCAGTGTACCAGGGGGCGGTGTGGGTGTAGGAGACAGTTTTGGTTTTTATGGGGGTGAGTTGATTGAGACAGGAGGAGAGTGCGCTGTTGTAGCTGTTAACCAGTTCAGTGGGGGAGGCGTTCAAAGTGAGGGTGTGATCGGAGGTGGTGTCAGTCAGTAGGGCGGAAAGAGAGGGGGGGTGGATTGATTTCATGTTCCGGTATGATATGGAGCGTTGCTGCTTGATAAGGGGGGTGGGGATGTCTATGTCCAGGGTGAGGGCCAGGTGGTCTGAGAGGATGTCTGTGAGGTTGAAGCTGGTGAGGTTGCTGATGGAGAGTCCAATGGTGCAAATTAAGTCCAGGGTGTGTCCTTTTTTGTGGGTGGGGAAGTCAACGTGTTGAGTGATATTAATTGAGTTGAGAATGTCCAGAAATTCAGTGGCAGTTTTGCAGGTGGTGGAGTCGACATGAATGTTGAAATCTCCCAGTAGGATGACTGAAGGTGAAATGGCACAGAGTTGGGTGAGAAATTCAGAGAGATCGGAAAGGAATGCAGGGTTGGGTTTGGGGGGGCGGTAGATGATTGCAGTGACCAGGGGTTTGGGGCCAGGCAGCTTGAATGACTGGTGCTCAAAGGAGGAGGGGGTTGTGATGGTTACAGCAGTGGGTTTCAAGTGTTGGCGGTATATTGTAGCTATACCGCCACCAGGACCGTCACGTGGTTTATCCACGTAGGTGTATCCTGGGGGTGTAGCTCTGTTGAGGTGAATGTATTCCAGTGGTTTTTGCCAGGTTTCGGTTATGCTGAAAAAGTCTATATTGTTGTCAGTTATGAATTCACTGAGTATTGGTCCTTTTTTATTAAGTGAGCGGGTATTGAGCAGAGCGAATTTGAGGGATGGGTGAAGTTGGATGGGTGGGGGAGCTTTGGTCAACGTTTGCAGATAGGCGGAGCGCACGTGTGGTTTGTTATTGTGATGACGTGTGACGTCACTGGGGGTGGATCGGTTGCGTGACCAGAGTGATGGGATGCAGTGTTTTTCAGTCCGGGAGTAAATAAACTTTCTACGGGAGCTTCTGTGGATGTATCTGGGTCGGCGAAACAGTCTGTGTGTTTTGATGGTTGCTGTGATGTCTGGAGGTATGGTGATGTGTTTGTTGAGTTTGAGGAGTTGCAGAGCGGAGTATTTGAGTAGCATGCTGGCAGTGGTGGATGTTAGCCTGGGATCGTTGGCCGACGGCCGCATACTTATTGGCCAGAGATGGAGAGACAGGCACAACGCGATGATCCACAGCATGACAGAGGAGAGGAGAGAGGAGTTGGTGGAGGGACAGCAGTCCGGGATTTGCGGGAGGGACCCGCGCTGGCAGCGTGTTGTTGCTGCTAGGGCAGGGTGGCTGGAGGCTGGTTAGCTATTAGCCACCAGCTGCGGAGCGGTGGCTAACTAGCCGCCAGCTAACCAGGGAACTGTGCTCCTGATGCTGGTTATCGGCTAGCCCTGAAGCCGCCAGCTAACCAGGGAGCTACACTGATGTTGCCGGCTAGCCCTGAAGCCGCCAGCCAACCAGACAGTTGGCGGGTAGCCAGGAGGGCTATCCGCGGTGCAGTCCGCAATCCGGGAAACAGCTCGTATTGGCAGGTTGTTGCAGGGCGATGGTAGCCAGGAGAGTCAGTGGAGCCAGCGGGTGAGTGAAACATCTGTCATTTAATACACACTTAATATAAAACAAAACAAAACAAAAAAGATACTAAGTCGCATAAAAACTAAAACTAAGGCTAAGGAAGGAGAAGCGGCAAACAAGCGAGACGCCAGCGTCCTCTCCAAACATGCGTCATCCATGGGGTACTCTCACTAGATTGGGGGTGTCCAATGTGTGGCTCTGGGGCACAGCTCGCTTGCTTTTTATTGGCCCGTGACACCTTCTACAGACAAAGTAACCATGACCCGGATTACGAAATTACGTATAAAAACAAAGAAATAATGGAATTTGCCAAAAATAAAACTTGAAGATTACAACCTGTGCGTGGGCAGCACGGTGGGTCAAGGGTTAAAGTAAAAGTACTACTGATAGTCACACGCACACACACTAAGTGTGGTGAAATTACCCTCTGCATTTGACCCATCCCCTTGTTCCACCCCCTGGGAGGTGAGGGGAGCAGTGAGCAGCAGCGGTGGCCGCGCTCGGGAATCATTTTGGTGATTAAACCCCCAATTCTAACCTTTGATGCTGAGTGCCAAGCAGGGAGGAAATGGGTCCAATTTTTATAGTCTTTGGTATGACTCGGCCAGGGAGTCATCCCCTTGTTCCACCCTCTAGGAGGTGAGGGGAGCAGTGATCAGCAGCGGTGGCCGCGCTCGGGAATCATTTTGGTGATTAAACCCCCAATTCTAACCTTTGATGCTGAGTGCCAAGCAGGGAGGTAACGGATCCCATTTTTATAGTCTTTGGTATGACTCGGCCAGGGTTTGAACTCACGACCTACCGCTCTCAGGGCGGACACTCTAACCACAAGGCCATTGAGCAGACTTAGTTTTAGAACGTGTGCGTCACAATACGAAGGTCCTGGGTTCGATCCTGGGCTCAGGATCTTTCTGTGTGGAGTTTGCATGTCCTCCCCGTGACTTCGTGGGTTCCCTCCGGGTACTCCGGCTCCCTCCCACCTCCAAAGACATGCACCTGGGGATAGGTTGATTGGCAACACTAAATTGGCCCAAGTGTGTGAATGTGAGTGTGAATGTTGTCCATCATCTTCGATGAGGTGATGACTTGTCCAGGGTGTACCCCGAGTTCCGCCCGAATGCAGCTGAGATAGGCTCCAGCACCCTCCGCGACCCCGTGAGGGACAAGAGGTAGAAAATGGATGGATGGATGGACAACCTGTGTGTTTTTCTGGTCATGGTCCTTGAGTGTTTTGTGTGTCCTGTCAAGATGAACAAGATATGGTAGATTTTTTTAGTTTGCTCAAGCCCTAAAAAAAGTTTTAGTTGACAAAATAATAATCATGTTAATCAAAAATAATAAGAAATGAAATATTTTAAGGGGGTTAGATCAGGTATCATATTAATTTGCTTAATTATCAATAACACAAACTTATCTTTAATTTTCAAAATTATCGACATGGACCCGCATCAATCACTTTTTCTGCATGCGGCCCTCGCTGGAAAAAGGTTGGACACCCCTGCAGGGCCCCCAAAACTCAACATTGCCCAGGTGGGGTGAATGTTACTTTTTTATGGTCATTCAGTACTACCATTGTTCAACCTTCTCCTGTCTCCCGCTGAGCTGCCCTCCTACTACGTTGGTGCCACGGTCCGTTTACTTGTCCTACTCCTGTTCTGCAATATCTCTGATTTTTGGACTATTTCCAGTCGTATTTGGAGTCGTTTTCATGATTTATTTTGCACAAGGCTACCGCTGTCATTGATAACAGTGAGACCCATGATCCAAAGAATTAATAATGAAGTCATTGTCACGATTCATTGTCTTCTTTATGTTGCAGTGTCTGGGTCAAGGGACAGAGCCACCTGCGTGCACACCTGATTCCCATTTCCTTCTGACTACTTAAGCTTTCTGGTTGGGGGCGTGGTTAAGAGGGGAGGAGTACATTTACAGCTAGAATTCACCAAGTCAAGTATTTCATACATATATATATATATATATATATATATATATATATATATATATATATATATATATATATATATATATATATAAATAAGAGAAATACTTGAATTTCAGTGTTCATTTATTTCCACATATACACACACATGTCACTCATCTACTCATTGTTGAGTTAAGGGTTGAATTGTCCATCCTTGTTCTATTCTCTGTCACTATTTTTTAACCATGCTGAACACCCTCTCTGATGATGCATTCTGCTTCGTCTCCTTGTTGTGAGCGCAGTTGTGCACTGCACTCTCTAAAAGCCATAGATGTTAGTGTCACACATGCATGTACAGTAGATGGCAGTATTGTCCTGTTTAAGAGTGTCACAAGATTGCTGTTTACGGCAGACGAACTGCTTTACGGTAGACGAAAACGTGACTGCTGTTGTGTGTTGTTGCCGCGCTGGGAGGACGTTAATGAAACTGCCTAACAATAAACCCACATAAGAAACCAAGAACTCGCCCTCAATCATTCTACAGTTATAACGTGATTGGGCAGGCACGCTGTTTATATTGTGGGAAAGCGGACGTGAAAACAGGCTGTCGACACGTCACTCAGGTCCGCCTGAATTTCGGGAGATTTTTGGGAGAAAATTTGTCCCGGGAGGTTTTCGGGAGAGGTGCTGAATTTTGGGAGTCTCCCAGAAAATCCGGGTGGGTTGGCAAGTATGCGTTGATTTGAGTTAAGAGCTCTTCCAAAGGCAAATTAGACTTACAAGTTAAATTATTACTGTACTGTATTTGCAAGAGTGGCAACCACGTCAATTAAATGGCACTTTCTATTCCGTTCTGTTACTGCAATTCCTATGACTCCGTGGAGTAATTCTAGTCTTACACGGAGTCGTTCTGATTGCATAGAGTATTTTGTGCAAGGTTGCCTCTGTCATTCATTTCCGCGAGAATAGCAATCACATGAATTAGATCAGGGGTTCTTAAACAACAAACGGAGTGGACCCTCGTGGCCTCGTCTGTTTAATCCATCTTTTTGTCTCTGCAGGGCCACTAGCGCAAACACACACACACACAAAATAATTTTGAATTCACTCAACTTAATGTCAGTAAGAGTTATTGGCTCAGAATGTTTGTTTTTGGGCCTAGAGGTTCCAAGTCATAGTTATGCACTTTTTTTTTAAATATTGCCACGTTCCAGTTGCAAGAGCAGAGTCAGCTTGCAGGTAAGTCTTTTAATCTATTAGGACAAAACAAAAAACAGAGTGCTGCTAGGAAAAGCACGTGAAACAAAAAGGCAAAATTGTAGCTCCTAGCATAGCATGAAAAAGACGAAGGTAGTAGAATACAGTGTTGGGACTAACGTGTTACAAAGTAACGCGTTACTGTAACGCCGTTGGTTTCGGCGGTAACTAGTAATCTAACGCGTTATTTTTTTATATTCAGTAACTCAGTTACCGTTACTACATGATGCGTTACTGCGTTATTTTACGTTACTTTTTATGTAGTATAAAGTGTGTTTTATCGGAGCGCTGCGTTCTGATTCTTCTTGTGTCACAAGCCGGAGAAGAGAGAGAGACATGCGCTCTGTGTGGGTGTGTCTGAGTGTGAGTGTGGGGAGCGAGGGGGCGGGGGGGCGTGTCTGATCATGGCGGAGCCAGAAGTCGAGTTTGCTAACATGGAGATATTTTCACTACTGTATTTTCCGCACTATTAGCCGCACCTAAAAACCACAAATTTACTCAAAAGCTGACAGTGCGGCTTATAACCCGGTGCGCTTTATATATGGATTAATATTAAGATTCATTTTCATAAAGTTTAGGTCTCGCAACTACGGTAAACAGCCGTCATCTTTTTTCCCCGTAGAAGCGGAAGCGCTTCTTCTTCTACGGCAAGCAACCGCCAAGGTAAGCACCCGCCCCCATAGAAGAGGAAGCGCTTCTTCTTCTACTGTAAGCAACCACCCGCCCCCGTAGAAGAAGAAGAAGCGCGCGGATATTACGTTTCGTTTCCTTTGTGTGTTTACATCTGTAAAGACCACAAAATGGCTCCTACTAAGCGACAGGTTTCCGGTTCATGAAAAGACGCAATCTCTCCATCCGCACACGGACTACTATTTCACAGCAACTGCCTAAAGACTTTCAAGAAAAGCTGGCTACTTTCCGTGCATATTGTAAAAACAAGATAGCTGAAAAAAAGATCCGGCCAGAGAACATTATCAACATGGACGAGGTTCCACTGACTTTTGATATTCCTGTGAACCGCACTGTGGATACAACGGGAGCACGTACGGTGAATATTCGCACCACAGGGAATGAGAAGTCATCCTTCACTGTGGTTCTAGCTAGCCATGCTAATGGCCAGAAACTTCCACCCATGGTGATATTCAAAAGGAAGACCTTGCCAAAAGAGACCTTTCCAGCCGGCGTCATCATAAAAGCTAACTCGAAGGGATGGATGGATGAAGAAAAGATGAGCGAGTGGTTAAGGGAAGTTTACGCGAAGAGGCCGGGTGGCTTTTTTCACGCAGCTCCGTCCATGTTGATATACGACTCCATGCGCGCCCACATCACGCTGGTTTTTAATATATTATTAAAGTTTGACTGACCTATCTGACTGTTTTTTTGACATTCCCTTTAGCGCAGTTAGATGCGGCTTATAACACGGGGCGGCTTATAGGTGGACAAAGTTTTGAAATATGCCGTTCATTGAAGGCGCGGCTTATAACCCAGGGCGGCTTATGGTGCGGAAAATACGGTACTTTTCTTTTGTCGAGCACAAAGAAAATAACATTTTAGTTAAATGTAAATTGTGCTTTGGATCAAAGATGCCATCTACTGCCCAAAACAGCAATTCAAATCTGCTGAAACAAGCTACATAGCAACATGCTTCGACGAAGCTAGTAAAGAGAGACAGAGACTCTGATGCCACTTCACCTCCACCACCACCACCATTCACCGCTGAAGGTACACACTCTGTCAATCAATGTTCCCTCTAATTGTTCATGTGTGAGCAAACGCAAAAACTCCCTGAGCATTGAGTGGAGTCCATGTGAGCAACTTTAGACGTGCACACTGTGGCTACACCAGCAGCACACCTGTCCCAAACCTCACTAAATAACAACTTACATCTCCATCCATCCATCCATTTCCTACCGCTTGTCCCTTTCGGGGTCGCTGGAGCCTATCTCAGCTGCATTCGGGCGGAAGGCAGGGTACACCCTGGACAAGTCCCCACCTCATCACAGGGCCAACACAGATAGACAGACAACATTCTCTTATTATTATAATCAAATGACAGCAGTCATTTCCATTTCTAATATAAGTGTTTAGGCCCACTTATAATGACAATAACAAAAAATATTGTTTTTCATGAACTGTGTACTTGTATTGTTTGTCTGGGTGGAGGTCCTGCTTTGGAAATAATTTGTACCCCTTTCAGACATTGCATTTAGTTCCCATTAAAACATTCACATGTTGCACAATGAGATGTAAGCAGGGGATCATGTGTACATTCCTGCAACTTCCTGTTTGTAAAAAATATATTTTTATTAGTATTTATTTAATATACTAACAGCATTTAATGATTAATATTTATAAATTAAGATTCCTAATAAATGACACTAGAATAAGCACACATTTGATTGGTAAATCATAGTGTAACGACCTGGAATGACACTTTATGTGTGGTGTTGGAGTTGTCCGACTTTTTGTGTGGCTGTAAACGCATCACTGGCTAAGTGCCATATGTGCAAGTGTTGGCGCACGTGAGAGAGCGAGCGGCTGCTGTTGATATAACAAAGTTGCTTTTGGTCTGGTTTGTACTGCAGAAAATGACCAGTTTTGCTAGATATCATTTTTTTTACTAATGTTTTGGTGATGTGTTTATGGCCGACAGTAAAGAGTTTTGCTCAGTAAAGTGATGGATGGAATTCATGTCCTCAAAGCATCTCGACAGACGTTACAATATTTGAACAATGATGACGAAAACGGTTTTCTCTGTCGTGTCCGTGTCGTGTCGAAAATTGTTATGCGCTTATTTTTTTATTTGATTTTGTGCATGGCATAGATTTGCCGTGCGCAGAGGACGCTTGAGCAGTGCGCAATTGCACATGCGCGCTCCTGAGAGGGAACGTTGCTGTCAATTCTCTTATATACTCTTTCATTCTAGACTTCTAGAGTGTTTGATTATCACATCACTCTAAATGTATAGACTATAAAGTTCACAAACATAAAGAGGGATCCTAGTGGGCCAGGCCAATCTTTCCTTATCTCTAAACTAAAACTGGGGAAATGTGTAGAGTGTTCTGGGTTTCAGACATGATTTTGTATAAGAATTACTTGAGGAAGAAAATGCCTGGTTAGACTTTGTGTATGTAGTGTGTGCCTTTCTTGGTTTACATCTATGCTGTTATTATGCTGTTTGTTACTTATGTATGTTATGTTGCAGCTATTTAAAATAGTTTTGTCAATTTGTTCTGGCCAGAAACAAATTGGCCTTTGTAACATATCTTTGTCTTTGTGTGTTGTATGTAGACCACATGGCTTAGCAGAGTTGAGTGATGCAAATGCATGTCAAGTTGATCAACAGATTGTATTATTCTCCACTACAATAACAGTACTGAAATGAAGGCTAAAAGGGCATTAATTGGAGCTTTAAAAAAAAAAGAAAAAAGAAGTAACTAAATAGTTAGTTTTCACAGTAACGCATTACTTTTTGGTGAAGTAACTGAGTTAGTAACTGAGTTACTTTTGAAATGAAGTAACTAGTAACTGTAACTAGTTACTGCTTTTCAGTAACTAACCCAACACTGGTAGAATACAGCTAACACAGGGGTGTCAAACTCAAATACAGAGTGGGCCAAAATTTAAAACTGAACAAAGCCGCGAGATTTTTGTATTCACCAATGTTTTCTTATCTGGGATTTGTTCGTAGGTAAGAACAAAATCTACGAGTGCTCCAGAGCAATGCTTTTGCTGCTACTGCAAGATGCCGCAGATCGTGCCCTGGGCAAGGAACGCATATTTCACGACCACGTAAACCACTTTGCCTGAAGTGACGAATATTTATTTATCAGCAGTCCCCCCTTTCTTAAACTTATTTTTAGACATTGTGCATTTCCCCCGCGGGATAATACAAATTTCTCTTCTGTAATCTGTTTGTGTTTTCTCCGTGTGTTTGACGTTCGGCTTTTCCGCCAGAATTGTGCTCTTATATGGGGAATTAAGGGCGTTTACCTATGCAAATTACAGAATTAAGGGTGTTTAAATATGCATATTGGGGAAATAAGGGCGTGTTTACATGCAAATTATGATAGACACGCACGCGCTAACCATTTGGCATTCAGCAACTTAAGAACAGCAGGTGGGAACAGTTTGGCGGTTTAAGAACACGTCATGAATTTGGATGGACTCCTCTTAGGAAATCACTTAGGAAGAAAGATGAGAGGAAAAGTTAAGAACTTATTGCTGAATGGGGCCCAACGCCTCTAGCATTTCATCTCTGGCTTTGTGATGGCCATAAACTGTGTGTTCCCCTTTAAGAAGTTTCCTTGTGGGGTGAGTGATGTGTGTAAGTGAGTGGGCAAGTTAGGAGAGGGACCGCTAGCATGTTCAGGAGTGTTACTAGCATGGTGGATGTCGGGTTGGCTTTGTGGAAAACGTAAATATTCCGACCAAAGAACGGAACTGTAGGGACCCAAATTGGAGGGTGTTTCTTGGTGCCTAGTGAGGCTGGATCTTTGAAAATCAGTGCACCCAGTCATAAAGGTGTTCTTTTTATTAGCCCGTTTACATGGCGAGCAAAACATCTTTCTATCTTCATAAGTGAGCCATTTGCTGAAAAGTGGCTTCTGAAGCCACTTTTCATTGAAGCTTCGCTTCTTGGGTTTATTGCTCACCATGACGAAAACAATAACACAATTTTTATTTATATGTATTGTTTTAATTGGTTTTACCCTTTAAAATCGTTTTTAATCATATTTATTTTTATATTGTTTTTATATTTATTTATTTTGTTTTTATTCAGTCATTGGTGGAGCTAAGGATAGTATTTGAATCTTGTTTTTAATATTTTTGTGCAGCACTTTGGAAACATTGTTTAAATGTGCTATATAAATAAAGTGGATTGGATTGGATTGGGAGTCCTAATACTGGACATGCAGTATTTGTGATCGATAAAACTTTTGGCGAATCAAAATTTAAGAAATTTCACCGGTGTGCATTACTTTGAGGGCGATTAATAATTAATATTTTGACCCGGCAAATATAAACAAAACAAAACAAAACACCGGTGGAAAGCAATAATCGGTAAAAACAAAAACAAAAAAAATCTGCGTACCCAACTTCCGGAATTTCACGTCCTTTCTGATTTCAATGCATTAAAAGACACAAAAAGTGCGTTAACGCCAGCACTGGTGCAGGCGCTCACACAAACCAAACGCACCGTGCTTTAGGTGTTACCGTAAGTGGGTCCAGGTGTGGCGCGTTTGGCCTTGTGCAAGATTCTATTTGTGGTTTCTGTGCTGATTCAGGGTGACCCTCAAGGACATTTGCCTCATTTGCACTGCAATTAAGCACTACCCTGTTGTTAAATTGAAAAAGAGACCAAAATCCTCTGTGGATTTAATAACAAACTCATTAGCAGGGTCCAACAGGGCGAAACTGCCTTTTAATCAGCGCATCACCTGATTAACGCCCAATTAACAAAGCTGGAGCTACTTAATTTCTCCCACTTTGGCACAATGAAAATACGAGCATAAGTAGCTGAGAACCCCTCTGCTTGGTCTCCTTGTGGGAACATGCGAGACAACATTAAATAATATCTTTGCAGGCAGTCTGTCGTCTGGTGGTCCTAATGCTTGGCAGCTGCAACTTTATGCTGGCAACACATTTTCCACTTGTGACGAGATAATGTAACAAGATATTGTTATGCCCAACACAACAAGCAATTGGATGAAAAAAACATGCTGCTTATTTAGCTAAGATGGATGTTGTTGTATTGTGTTTATATGCCTTTGGATACTCAAATGATGAAAACAAATGGTTTAGAATTAGTGAACATGGGGAAAACAAACAAGCCTGATCCATGTTCTGTGATGGAACCTCTACTTTTTATGAATAAACTTATTTTTTTCAGTACAAAAAATGATTAGCATATTAACAATCTTGGTCTTATCCTTTATTTTGATCACATTAACCAAAATACTCTCCATCTGTAACAAAAGTGGTAATTGCAGGGTAATATACTAATACAATATTCCCTTTATTGCTCTAAGTTTAGCAAGATTCAACTACTGGAGCAATTGTTTGCTTTAAGTGTAGTAAAAGACCACAGACCAAGAGGTAAGTTTTAACTGACGACTAATAATTTGAAAACAAAAACATAGACATACATTGCTTAAACAATACGATAAAATGGCTCAATCCCTTTTTGTTTAAACCTTTGGTTTAGTTTAAAAAGATTCATTTAGGTCTAGGTTTTTCTTTAGGTTGCAACCTTTGGTTTGGGTCAAATTGTTGTTCACTCTAGTTTGAATTAACTAGGTCTAATTAAACACATGTTCAATTCTGTTCTTTCTGCAATAAAGTTTCTGCCACGGCGCAGGCTCGAACCCGCCTTTCGACGGCCAGCACCTCTGTTGGCAGCACGCCAGGACACGCCCCTGCTCGCGCTGGGCGCTTCACGCCCACGCAACGGCGAATCTGCAGGCAATCAGCAATCAGCGCACCTGGAAATAATCAAGACGAGCAGCATAAAGACCAGCGAAACTAGAACGTAGTTTCTCTTTGCAGTAAGCATCCCGTCTCTGGCTTCCCCTCCCGCGTACTTGCCCTCTCCCTGTTATCTCTTTGTCCGTTGTCTCATCTCTCCTTTGTGTTCGCCACGGTGTGCTTCGTGTTCTCCGTGATTGAGTTGTGTATCTTGACTTCCCTCTGGATTCCGGACTGCCTCCCTCAAACCTTGACCCCTGCTTGGACACGGACCTCGTTGCTTTTCTCCAGCCCCCAACCACTTGCCTGCCCACAGACTACCTCTTTGCCTCGCCCCTCTGGACTGACGAAGGATTCATCCAACACGCACTTACAACAACCCCTGGTAACATTTACATTATTCAGTTTCCCTTTAAATGTTTACACATTCTCCGGACTTCCGGTTTGGGCAAGATGGAGTAGACACGTGTTGAGTCTCCCTCCCACAACTTTTTACATTACCACTCTTTTAAAACTCCACAAACTACGCCAGCGAGTCGGCGAGCGGGTGATTATATCACTCCGGAGTTGCAACCGGCAAAAAATGCCAACTCACTCGACGAAGCGGAGCGCCAGAGATACCAGTGCCGGACCTAGCTCCTCCGACGGGGGTGCCGGCGAAGTCAACATGTCGGCTATAGCTAGTCTTCTGGAAGAGCACCGCCAGGCCCTCTCAGCGGACTTCAGGACAGCAATTTCTACACTCGAGACAAAGATTGATAAGGTACACACCAAGGACTCTGAACATTCTCAGAAAATTACTGCACTCGAGGAAAATGCTACTTTGCAAGACGAACGCCTGCTAGCATTGGAAGCAACATGTGCTAAGCTAACGGAGATCGAAGCTAAGCTACGGGCTAAAGTTAGCGACCTCGAATCCCGGAGTCGGCGAAATAACATCCGAGTGGTCGGCATACCAGAGTCCGTGGAAGGGCCACGTCCAACTACCTTTTTTGCGGAGCTACTGAAGGAGATTTTTGACGAGGATTTCTTTGAATCACCGCCGGAGTGCGACCGGGCCCATCGGACACTCGCTAGCAAGCCGAAGCCAGACCAGAGACCGAGGCCCGTTCTGATACGGCTACACAAGTACCAGGTGAAGGAGAGAATTATCCGCGAGGCCAGGGCCAGGAGAGGCAAGCTACAATACCGAGGGTACCCCGTCGCCATCTACGAGGACTACGCGCCTGAAGTGGTGGAACAACGCCAAAAATACCGCGATGTGATGTCGGAGCTCTACCAAATGGGCCTACGACCAGCATTATTGTTCCCGGCCAGACTTGTCATAGTAACGAAGGATGGTGGTAAGAAGAGATTCGGATCGGTTATAGAGGCCAAGGACTTCTTGACATCAATCCGCACACAAGATACTTGACGGGTTTGGACGACTTTTTACCCCTACAAAACGGCTGTACTTGACAATAATTTGCACCTTGACTGTGCAGCCCCTGGAATAAAAACTGTAAGTTCAACTTTTCTAGAGGCCTGATTTATGACAACTTTGCATTCATTGTGGACACTGTGGGCCTTCGTTTGTTTTGCTGTTCTATGCACTAACCACCACTTTAGATGTGTGCTCATAATAGGAAGCAATGTTTGAGTGTTGCAATTTACACACTGGCTAACACATAATTTTCCAACATGGATGGTCGTGACGTAACACATTTTGATTATGCATCCTATTTTTTTTTTTTTAATTTGATCTAGTCATTCGTATGTACGTTATGAGGCACTCCTTGGTCCAAAATACATCACTAAAGCTATTGATGCACTGTACATTTTGGTGTTGAGCAAACGCTGTTTATATGCCTTGTTTGTTTATTTCAACTTAATATTTCCTATATTACTATACACTCAGGTTGGGATACGTCTCGCGAATGTAGGCTCACTTTAAATTCTTATTTTGCTTTATGGAGTTCATTACTGTTACTGTAAGGGAGGAGACTCCGGAAGTTAGCATTAGTCAAGTTAGGCTAAGTAAGAGCGAGAGAGCTCAGATAAGGTTCTTATTTAGGGTGGGTAGTAAGGGTAATTGTATTCTAATTTGTTGGGGTTTGTTGAAATGTGTCTTTATGTCATTACTAGTTTTTTATTTAGTTTTATTTTTTATTATTCTTTCTTTTGTTCTTACCTGGGTGTTTTGTACCACTTTGTTATTTTTATTTTTTGCTGCTATACCTTCCCTCTCTCCCTCCCGTCCCTCCCCGTGGGGTCTAAGGCGTGTCAGACAGATTTACTGTTGGGGTCTAGTGGATGGCGGATGCTGGTAGGATGACGAGTGACGGAGTGCGTATCATCTCTTGGAACACCAAAGGCATGAACAACGCCGTCAAAATTGGTAAGGTCTTAACTCGTCTGCAGCATCTTAAAGGGGACATTATATTTCTGCAAGAAACACACCTGAAGACATCAGAAAATCTCCGTATTAAGAGGTCTTGGATGAGCCATTTATTCCATTCCAAATTTTCTGCTAGGGCTAGGGGTTCGGCCATAATTATCCATAATCGTGTTATGTTTGAGCCAGCAGACGTTATAGAAGATAAAGAGGGTCGCTATGTTGTGGTTTCGGGCATGTTACAGAATACACCGGCAATTTTAGTCTCTGTGTATGCACCTAACTGGGATGACGACACTTTTTTCACAAGACATTTTGCTAGGATCCCCAACGTTGACAACCATCGCATAATCGTAGGCGGGGATTTTAACTTAGTCCAGGATGCGATTCTTGATCGATCCTCCCATACCCGAAATACACTATCCAAAGCAGCAGAGGCTGTGTCAACTTATGCAAACCAAGTGGGACTTTCGGATCCCTGGAGATTCAGGAACCCACATGGGAAGGCATTTTCATTTTTCTCGCACGTTCACCATTCGTTTTCCCGTATTGATTTCTTTTTAATAGATAACAATCTCTTGCATTGTATTAATGCATGCGACTACCACCCGATAGCCGTCTCTGACCACGCGCCAATCTCAGTCGACATTAAATTTCCGCAAGGTGTAACCGGCCGCACAATGTGGAGGTTCAGCTCACACTTGCTGTCAGACATTAAGTTCAAAGATTTTATTGAAACAGAAATTCGTACCTATATTGAGTTTAATGACACCCCTGATATCGGAAACAGCACTTTGTGGGAAGCACTTAAGGCTACTATCCGAGGACAGGTGATATCTTATATTTCCAGGATGAGGAGGACTGAGAGGGCTAGGTTGACGGAAATTGCTAAAGAACTCCTCGACCTCGACAATGTATACGCTGTTTGTCCATCTCCAACCCTGTATAAAAAGCGTATTCTGCTACATTCAGAACATGACCTGCTTATGACGCACATAGTAGAGAGACAACTGCGACAATCCAAACAATGCTTCTATGAACACGGAGACAAGGCCGGCCGACTTTTAGCTCAACGGGCCAGGGCTGCTTGCGCATCGCGGTCAATCCCCAAAATTAAACTACCCGATGGTAGTTATACTTCCGATCCAGTGGATATTAATAGGTGTTTTTCCGAATTTTACACTAAATTATACACTTCTGAATGCTCTCCTGTCTCCGCGATTTGCCCCAACCCCCTCGATTCATTAACATATCCTTGCATTGATATAAACATTGCCAGGGAGCTGGGTAGACCTATCTCCTCGTCAGAAATACAGGAGGCAATCTGATCTATGCAAAATGGAAAGTCGCCCGGCCCTGATGGCTTCACAGTTGAATTTTACAAGGCTTACTCATTATTGTTATCCCCCATTTTAGCAAGAATGTTTAATGATTCCTTCAACGCCGGCCGCTTACCAAGGACCTTGTCAGAGGCTTCCATTTCACTACTTCTTAAGAAAGACAGAGATGCTACCTCTTGTGGTAGCTACAGACCGATCTCACTTTTGAACGTGGACTGCAAGATTCTGGCGAAAGTTCTCTCTATACGTCTTCAAGCCGTGATGCCCTCAATAATTTCGGCTGATCAGACAGGTTTCACGCTGGGGAGGCATCCATTCTTCAATACCAGAAGATTGTTGAATATAGTTCTCTCTCCACCATCTGATACTCCGGAGGTTGTGGTGGCGCTGGATGCGGAGAAGGCGTTCGATAGGGTGGAGTGGGGCTACTTATTTTTTATTATGGAGAAATTTGGTTTTGATTCTAAATTTATTATTTGGGTTAGAGTGCTGTACGAGACTCCACTTGCCTCCGTACATACTAACGGCATCCGTTCAGCGTACTTCCCTCTCCAGCGTGGGACCCGGCAGGGATGTCCACTTTCACCCTTGCTGTTTAATATAGCCATTGAACCGCTTGCTATTTGGCTTAAGAATTGGGAGGAATTTAAGGGTATCACTCGTTTCGGTCGGGTTCATAAGCTCTCCCTATATGCCGACGATCTTCTGTTGTTTGTTTCAGACCCCTCATCCTCGCTTCCCCATATACTATCGATTCTGGATCAGTTCGGTCGTTTGTCAGGGTACAAACTGAATATTCAGAAAAGCAAACTATTTTTTGTGAATAATTTGGCAAGGTCACTCCCGCGCTCACAATTCCCCTTTAAGATCTCGGAGGAAGGATTTAAATATCTGGGTGTGTTCGTCTCGAATTCTCCCACAGAGCTGTTCCGTAAAAACTTTCAAGCACTGTTGGACAAATGTAAATCGGACTTGTCCAGGTGGGCTGCCCTCCCCCTATCCCTAGTTGGCCGCATTAACCTCATAAAAATGATTTTACTTCCGAAATTTTTATATCTCTTTCAGCACATCCCTATATGTCTCAACAAATAATTTTTTGTTGGCCTTGATCAACAACTTCTTGCTTTCATTTGGCAAAACAGGCCAGCCCGCCTTGGGAAAGCCACTCTACAGCTCCCTAAGGCGGAGGGTGGTCTAGCACTTCCAAACTTTAGAAATTATTTCTGGGCCTGCAATATTAACAAACTTCTGTACTGGGTCCATTGCGACTCCCCAGCCGCCTGTCCACCTTGGGCTCACATAGAGATGGCATCGTCTAATGGTTCCCTGCACGCGGTGATTTGCTCACAGCTACCATTATGTTCATTGGGGACCTCCCTAAACCCAGTTGTTAAAAATACCATTAAAATTTGGACTCAATTTAGGAAACATCACGGCTTGCACAAGGCTTCCAGCGGTGCTCCGATTTTGAACAATCCCGCCTTTCTCCCTGCCTGCTCTGATTCTGCGTTTCGAACTTGGTCGACTAACGGACTTAAAATTCTCAATGACCTGTACCACGATGGAGTGTTCTCTTCCTTTGCTTCTCTGTCAACAAGATACAATCTGCCTAATACTCATTTCTTTCAATACCTCCAAACAAGGCATTTTATTAAAAAACAATTTCCTCATTTTCCCAACCGCCCCCCAGAAGCAGAAATTGATCGGTTTCTCTCCTTTGACTCTGACCAACGACGTTTAATATCTGTCATATATAATGAAATCGGCCTTCTGAATCCACTTAATACTTCACCTGTCAGAGAATCATGGGAGCATGACCTTGGAGCACCTATACCTGACGGGAGGTGGAGAGAGGCTTTGAGGCTGGTACATTCATCGTCCATATGCGCTAGGCATGGCCTAATACAATGTAAGGTTTTACATAAAACACATTTCACCAATGCTAGACTGGCTAAAATATACCCCAACCACAGCGACACTTGTAACCGCTGTAGGCAATCCCCAGCTGACCATTTGCATATGTTCTGGACGTGCCCAAAACTCTCAAGTTTTTGGTTGGCTATTTTCGACACTGTTGGGCAGGCCCTCGATAGAACAATAACACCCAGCCCGCTGACTGCCCTTTTTGGCGTTCCCCAGGTGGACGGTTTACCTGCAACCGCTCGTCATGTCATTGCGTTAACGACTCTGCTGGCTAGGCGTACAATTCTTTTTAAATGGAAGCTTGCGTCTCTGCCGAGCCATAACAGTTGGATACAAGATGTCTTGCGGTGTCTCCAGTTAGAGAAGCTTCGGTTCTCTCAGAAAGGATCTGTGTCATCTTTCCATAAAACTTGGGGCCCCCTCCTAGACCTTATTAGAGACAAGCTTGACATCACCCCAAGCGATTCGAGTAACACAACTTAGACAGAGCTGACCGCTGAAGCCCCCCCCCCCCCCCCCCATCTTATGTAGTATTTATTTATTTATTTACCTTATTTATTTTTTGTTTATCTCTAATATATTTGTTTGAATCTAAGTTTGCATATATTCATGTGTGTCTATATTTGTTGTGGGCACTAGGTGACAATTACCTTGGGAATTAAAGTGGGTGGGTACTGTAAGGGGTAGGGTTTACTATGTTACATATTGTAAAATGTGCAGATGCCTCAACTTGCTGTTGCCATGATCCATCATACTGTACTGTCTGCAAAATTCAATAAAAATATTTAAAAAAAAAAAAAAAAAAAAGGTTTACACATTCATGTACAACCATTGAAAATGAAATCACAAAATAATCATTGTAAAAAAAAATTTTTACAATGTTTCGGAATCAATGAACCAAAAAATATACAAAAAGAAAGTGATTAAGCAAAATGCTGAACAATACTGTTCTCACAGAATAAAAATAATTTTTGTTCTTATATTTGATTGTCTTCGATGGCGGGCCATGAGTTTCCCACCTAAGCCTTCAGTAATGTCCGACTTCAATGATTACCTCTCAAAATACCATCATTTATGTCACCACATGACCATTGCTGGAGAAATACTAAACAGGAACACATTTACGCACCACTGTACATTGAAACACATCAACAGTGTACAAAACAGGTTATTTTCTGGCGCAATGAACCTGCATCAGCAATTAAAACATCTTATGTGGTACTGTCAAAATTAAAATTGCAAAAAACATATTAAACATGAAAAAATAAAGAAATAAAATATTTGAACTCACATTTTGTAGCACCCATTGGACGCCGTATAAGCCAGTGGTACCCCTTGTCGATTAGAGTGGAAATGAAAATACCTTGAAAATAAAGTTTCATCTACAGAGTTTTACTCATATCTAGCCAGGAAGAAAAAGCTGTGATAGCTTGCATACACACACTAGATCACCATGGCAACACACGTACACATGACAAGCACTGCCTGGATTGATACGTTTTTTTCAAATTCAAACTGTTTTTCATGGATTTCAATGACAATGACGCCCTCAGGAAGAGGTGCTTTAAGACATGGCTAGCCAGTCTGCAGTGTTTTAGCTACTTCAAAATCACTAATCCTCGCCTCCATAGCGACAAATAAAGTAAATGGTAAATGGGTTATACTCGTATAGCGCTTTTCTACCGTCAAGGTACTCAAAGTGTTTTGACACTATTTCCACATTCACCCATTCATTCACACATTCACACATTCACGGTGGGAGCTGCCATGCAAGGCCCTAACCACGACCCATCATGAGCAAGGGTGAAGTGTCTTGCTGAAGTACATAACGAACGTGACGAGGTTGGTAGAAGGTGGGGATTGAACCAGGAACCTTCAAGTTGCTGGCACGGCCACTCTCCCAACCACGCCACGGCGTCCCCAATACTTGTAAGTTTCTTACAAGTATCATCCCTGCAGGACGAGTAATAGCTAAACATGTTTCACTACACACCATAGCTCACTGGCGTCAAAATGTAAACAAATGCCATGGGTGGATCTATACCTGACATCCACTGTAATGATACCAAGTACAGGAGCGTATCTAGTCGATACTACTATGACTACGTCGATATTTTTTGTCATCACAACATCTTCTTTAGGTTTTTTTTAATTTATATTATGTTTATAAACTCAGGAAATATGACCCTGGACACATGAGGACTTTGAATATGACCAATGTATGATCCTGTAACTACTTGGTATCAGATTGATACCCAAATTTGTGGTATCATCCAAAACTAATATAAAGCATCCAAACAACAGAAAAATAAACTATTATTACATTTTAACAGAAGTGTAGATAGAACATGTTAAAAGAGAAAGTAAGCAGATATCAACAGTAAATGAACAAGTAGATTAATACTTAATTTTCTACCACTTGTCCTTAATAATTTTCACAAAATACTAGAATGGAAAATGACACAATATGTTACTGCATATGTCAGCAGACTAAATTTGAAGCTTTTGTTTACTTATTTACTAATAAAAGACAAGTTGTCTTGTATGTTCACTATTTTATTTAAGGACAAACTTGTAATAATAAACATATGTTTAATGTACCGTAAGATGTTTGTCATGTCTGGGATCATGTTTTGTTTAAGTTATGTTCTGCTTGGTTTTTGGACTCTTTTTAGTTCCTGCTTTTTCACTCCCTTGTCTTGTTTCCATGGTTACCCATTAGTTTCACCTGTTCCACGTTTGGACTCATTGTGCACTCTTGTTTGTTTTGTCACCATAGCAACCCATTAGTTTTCACCTGTCCTCACGACTCACGCACCTGTCTTTAATCATGTCTTCACTATTTAAGCCCGTAGTTGCCAGGCAATCAGCCTGGCGACATCACACTCTTGATATACCACTGACACTCTTGATACCATCATTCATGCTGCTCTTTGCTTCCGCAAATAAGTTGTGTTTATTTATGCCACAGTTAGTATCTTTTGTTTTGCCATGTTCATAGTTATGCATAGTCCAAGTTTTAGTTCCTTGCGTTAAGTTTTGTGCCTTCAATGTGAGCGCCTTTTGTTTTTTCCTTTTTTGAGTGTTAAAATTAAATATGTATTTACCTTCACACCATGTCCGGTCCAAATCCTTTGCACCATGGGAAAACAAACCACGCCAAAGTCCAAGTCCTGTCAATGTTTTGTTAAAATAAAGCCAATAACGCCATTTTTTGTGGTCCCCTTTATTTAGAAAAGTATCAATCATTTTGGTACCAAAATATTGTTATCGGGACAACGTATATATCGGATAGTGGTCTTCCAACAAAAAATAGTGCGATCCGTATCGCCCAGCCCTATTCACAAGTCTTGGAGTAAAACTCCATGTTCCACACAATTTCATGTAACCAAAAAAAAAGGCTTCATGGCAAAGTCTGCCTCTTTAGAGAATGGGTCCTTATTAGGCATACTTGCCAACCCTCCCGGATTTTCCGGGAGACTCCCGAAATTCAGCAACTCTCCCGAAAACCTCCCGGGACAAATTTTCTCCCTAAAATCTCCCGAAATTCAGGCGGAGCTGGAGGCCACACCCCCTTCAGCTCCATGCGGACCTGAGTCACGTGTCGACAGCGGCCAGCCTGTTCTCACATCTGCTTTCCCACAATATAAACAGCGTGCCTGCCCAATCACGTTATAACTGTAGAATGATCGAGGGCGAGTTCTTGGTTTCTTATGTGGGTTTATTGTTAGGCAGTTTCATTAACATCCTCCCAGCGCGGCAACAACACACAACAACAGCAGTCACGTTTTCGTCTACCGTAAAGCAGTTCGTCTGCCGTAAACAGCAATGTTGTGACACTCTTAAACAGGACAATACTGCCATCTACTGTACATGCATATGTGACAATAACATCTAGGGCTTTTAGAGAGTGCAGTGCACAACTGCTATATATAGTATAGCAGTTGTGCACTGCACTCTCTAAAAGCCCTAGATGTTTATATATATATATATATATATATATATATATATATATATATATATATATATATATATATATATGAAATACTTGACTTTCAGTGAATTCTAGATATATATATATATTTATTTTATTATATATATATATATATATATATATATATATATAGTATAGCAGTTGTGCACTGTATATATATATATATATATATATATATATATATATATATATATATATATATATATATATATATATATATATATATATATATATGGGCTTCACGGTGGCAGAGGGGTTAGTGCATCTGCCTCACAATACGAAGGTCCTGAGTAGTCTTGGGGTCAATCCCGGGCTCGGGATCTTTCTGTGTGGAGTTTGCATGTTCTCCCCGTGACTGCGTGGGTTCCCTCCGGGTACTCCGGTTTCCTCCCACCTCCAAAGACATGCACCTGGGGATAAGTTGATTGGCAACACTAAATTGGCCCTAGTGTGTGGATGTGAGTGTGAATGTTGTCTGTCTATCTGTGTTGGCCCTGCGATGAGGTGGCGACTTGTCCAGGGTGTACCCCGCCTTTCGCCCGATTGTAGCTGAGATAGGCTCCAGCGCCCCCCGCGACCCCAAAGGGAATAAGCGGTAGAAAATGGATGGAATATATATATGAAATACTTGACTATATATATATATATATATATATATATATATATATATATATATATATATATATATTTGAAATACTTGACTTGGTGAATTCTAGCTGTAAATATACTCCTCCCTTCTTAACCACGCCTCCGCCTCCAACCACGCCCCACCCCCCACCTCCCAAAATCGGAGGTCTCAAGGTTGGCAAGTAGGCCGATATTATCGGCCGATAAATGCGTTAAAATGTATTATCGGAAATTATCGGTATCGTTTTTTTTATTATCGGTATCGGTTTTTTTAGGTTTTTTTTATTAAATCAATATAAAAAAACACAAGATACACTTATAATTAGTGCACCAACCCAAAAAACCTATCTCCCCCATTTACACTCATTCACACAAAAGGGTTGTTTTTTTCTGTTATTAATATTCTGGTTCCTACATTATATATCAATATATAATACTCTGCAAGGGATACAGTCCGTAAGCACACATGCTTGTGTGTGCTGCTGGTCCACTAATAGTACAAACCTTTGACAGTTAATTTGACTAATTTTCATTAATTGCTAGTTTTTATGTAACTGTTTTTATATTGCTTTACTTTCTTTTTTATTCAAGAAAATGTTAATGTATTTATCTTATTTTATTAATTTTTTAAAAAAGTACCTTTTCTTCACCATACCTAGTTGTCCAAGTTAGGCATAATAATGTGTTAATTCCACGACTGCATATATCTGTTGATATCGGTATCGGTTGATATCGGAATCGGTAATTAAAGAGTTGGACAATATCGGAAATAAGCCATTATCGGACATCCCTAGTCCTTATGTTTGTATATTTCCCTCTAAGTCTGTGTGTTCATGTGAAGTTGTCCGGGTGCTGACATGAACCTCTTTGGCGCTAGTTTACTGTGACTGCGTGCAGGATGACAATAACCATCGCTGAAGCAGCGACTAGGCTGAGAAGTGACCCGCCATGACTGCACTGCTTTTTCCAGGTCTTCCAAAATGTCCGGCACGATCACTTGCTCAGCCACAAAGATGATCGTTTCCACAACTAATAGCAGGGTCCAGCCTAAAGCCCCGAACCAATAGGAGGAGCCCAAGGAGGAGAAATGCTGCTTGATTTCTTCCCTATGATGATAGGTGAATATTGACCAGCTGAGGAGGAAGAAGAAACCTGTATATGGAAGAGAACATCATTAAAACCAAGAGTTACACAAAAAAAGAAGGTCTTTAAGGCCTATTATTGAATGCCGAAAGCATTACAAAAGGGTTTTTATGCTAATGAACAAGAAAAATAAAAAGCCTATTTAAAAACATGCCACCCTTGAGGGTATGTAAATCAGTAGCTCATAAAAGTCTGCTTGTATTTGTAGTTTGAATTTAACCAAAACCAGCACAACAAAGGCTTAAAACATTAATTAAAAGCACATTTTAGGGTGTGCATGCTATATTTGAAAGGAACAAAACAATACAAGAACACTTTTGGACAGGTCCAGCATCAGGTGGATCAGCCTCTCTTTTCTTTCTTTCATTCTTTTCCTAACTGCAGTTCAGCATTCACAGTTCGATTACCACTCTCTGCTTTAAATTGTTAAAGGGGAACATTATCACCAGACCTATGTAAGCGTCAATATATACCTTGATGTTGCAGAAAAAAGACCATATATTTTTTTTACCGATTTCCGAACTCTAAATGGGTGAATTTTGGCGAATTAAACGCCTTTCTATTATTTGCTCTCGGAGCGATGACGTCACAACGTGACGTCACATCAGGAAGCAATCCGCCATTTTCTCAAACACCGAGTCAAATCTGTTCTGTTATTTTCCGTTTTTTCGACTGTTTTTCGTACCTTGGAGACATCATGCCTCGTCGGTGTGTTTTGTCGGAGGGTGTAACAACACGAACAGGGACGGATTCAAGTTGCACCAGTGGCCCAAAGATGCGAAAGTGGCAAGAAATTGAACGTTTGTTCCGCACACTTTACCGACGAAAGCTATGCTACGACAGAGATGGCAAGAATGTGTGGATATCCTGCGACACTCAAAGCAGATGCATTTCCAACGATAAAGTCAAAGAAATCTGCCGCCAGACCCCCATTGAATCTGCCGAAGTGTGTGAGCAATTCAGGGACAAAAAACCTCGGTAGCACGGCAAGCAATGGCGGCAGTTTGTTCCCGCAGACGAGCGAGCTAAACCCCCTGGATGTCTTGGCTCACACCGTCCCTTATGCCACCGAAGATGATCAAGAGAAGAATATCGACCCTAGCTTCCCTGGCCTGCTGACATCAACTCCAAAACTGGACAGATCAGCTTTCAGAAAAAGAGAGCGAATGAGGGTATGTCTACAGAATATATTAATTGATGAAAATTGGGCTGTCTGCACTCTCAAAGTGCATGTTGTTGCCAAATGTATTTCATATGCTGTAAACCTAGTTCATAGTTGTTAGTTTCCTTTAATGCCAAACAAACACATACCAATCGTTGGTTAGAAGGCGATCGTCGAATTCGTCCTCGCTTTCTCCCGTTTCGCTGGCTGTCGTGTCGTTTTCGCTTGCATACGGTTCAAACCGATATGGCTCAATAGCTTCAGTTTCTTCTTCAATTTCGTTTTCGCTACCTGCCTCCACACTACAACCATCCGTTTCAATACATGCGTAATCTGTTGAATCGCTTAAGCCGCTGAAATCCGAGTCTGAATCCGAGCTAATGTCGTTCTATGCGCCATGTTTGTTTGTGTTGGCATCACTATGTGACGTCACAGTAAAATGGACGTGTGTATATAACGATGGTTAAAATCAGGCACTTTGAAGCTTTTTTTAGGGATATTGCGTGATGGGTAAAATTTTGAAAAAAAATTCGAAAAATAAAATAAGCCACTGGGAACTGATTTTTAATGGTTTTAACCCTTCTGAAATTGTGATAATGTTCCCCTTTAAGATTTCGCTTTATGGTAATGAATAACAAAGCACCACCAGGTTCTTCTTGCTCGTGGGACTCCGGAGGCAGCGGACAGGGACCGACGGGCCAAGCGGTGTGCGGCTTCGGCGGTTCGCGGAGGCAAAAACTCGGGACATGGGAGGAATTCGGGGAAGCCATGGAAAACGACTTCCGGACGGCTTTGAAATGATTCTGGACCACCATCAGCCGCCTCAGAAGGGGGTAAGCAGTACACTGTCAACACCGTATATGGTGGGGGTGGTGTGCTGCTGACCTCTACTCAGGATGTTGTGGATCAGTGGAAGCTTTGTGTTTATAAGTGTTCAATAATGGGTAAAACCAGATCTCTCGAGGGGGTGTGTGCGACCCTTCGTATCGCGCATACACCAGTCTCAACGCCCGGGATACAACCTACCCGGAACAAATACCATTTAATAAAAACATTGCAACAATTGTAATAAAGAGGAGACTGTTTATTTGCTTCACAAATTAAAAGAACAGAACATTTTGAAGTGCATCGACGGTAGAAAATAAACTGAGATTTATTGAAGAAGGTAGCTAGGGAAACGTAAAATGCCGGCTTAATTGGAACTCCCCAATGAAATACGAATGAGATGAAAGTGTTATGTCTGCCATCTTTCAGATCTGGTAGTTCCGCCCTCCTCTGGGACCACCCTCTGCTTGTCTGTCTGCGCCAAAGTGTTCCTAATTATTGTCTGTCGGTGTCTGCCCAGGTGTTCCCTATCTTGGGTCATCACAAGCCCCATAAATATCCCCTCACTCTTGTCTTGTGCCAGTCTCGTCCCAACATTCTCATTCCTGATCAGCCTCGTAACCGTCAATAAAAACTATAAATTATCCACAGGTGTGATTGTCAGTGTTCTGTCCAGCCTCTCTTTTAAAGTCACCTGGAATCAGTGACGTGCGGTGAGGTTCATGGCTGGTGAGGCACTGACTTCATCACAGTCAGATTTACAAACATATGAACCCTAAATAGTATCTTATGATTGGCCGCAGTTAACGGGTTATGTTTAAAAGCTCATACCAGCATTCTTCCCTGCTTGGCACTCAGCATCAAGGGTTGGAATTGGGGGTTAAATCACCAAAAATGAATCCTGGGCGCGGCGCCGCTGCTGCCCACTGCTCCCCTCACCTCCCAGGGTGTGATCAAGGGGATGGGTCAAATGCAGAGGACAAATTTCACCACACCTAGTGTGTGTAACAATCATTGCTACTTTAACTTAACTTTAACTTTACACATACAAACTGTAGCACACAAAAAAGCACATTTAATTAAAAAAAACGTTATTATGGTCTTACCTTTACTTATAAATGAAGTCCATGCGCCGCTCCTTTTGAACAAAAGCATCGATAACTTGTTTATAAAAGTCTTCCTTATCTTTCTTCAGTTTTAAAAGTCTCTCTGTCTCGATGGAGATCTTCCTTTAATTATTACCTCCTGCTTCAATTGAAAGTCCAGTTTAGAAAACTGTTTTATTTTAGATATGTAATCCTCCATGTTAAAAGTCCAGGCGAGAGGAAAAAATAAACGATCGCTGCTAACTGTTGCTGCTTGTTGTCACTTCTTCTGCAGCCGAGTAGTCGCAAGAATGGTCGCTGGGATCACTATCGCCCTCTACCACCAGGAGGCGGGATTACTGCGAGCCTCAGCCAGTGCGTCTTTGCAGCCGTTTTATGATTGCTCAGCACAAGAAATACGTTACACATACAGTTGTTGACAAAATACACTGTACATTATATACCTCAGCTAACTAAACTATGGAAATGTATAATATAATTCATATAGCAATACGGTCTCACTGCACAGCAGGCTAGCAGTTAGCCGAGTCATTGCGCAATCAATGGTGAGGCTCAACTAGCTGGTGACTCACCGCAAGTCTCTTCTAAGTATTTGAATGGCAAATGTGAAAATTCAGCGATTTTGAATAAAAATAATCTAAAACTGGTGAAGTTAAATGGAAAATAACTTTATAGTATAATCACTGGATACATATAACAATTTAATATTTATTTATTTTTTTTACATTTTTTTTCTTTCCATGAATGCACGTGAGGCCACGCCTCACCTGCCTCCCCTGACTGCACGTCACTGCCTGGAATAGGCTTCATTTCATTCGTGATCATGAACATGATAAGCGGTAGAAATATACAAAATGAAGGCATGATAATCTGTAACAAAGATGGACTGAGTTACCTGGTTACGCGACACATTTTCATAGCCACTGGTTGCTCGGCAGTGGTAATAAAACCCAATAATAACTGTTTCATATGGCAATGGAAAAAATTGTTACATTGAAGTAACGTCCACAAGGTTACACTTGAATGACAAACGAGGGGCTGATGGTGCTGTGCTGCATACCAGGAAAGAAAAGTTACACAAAATGCAAAATAAATATGACAAATGACATTTGTATGTTAATTACCTTACAAATCAGTTATTACCTTAAAGTGCATTAGTGTGTACGTTGTACTTTAAAGGAACAAAGTAAGCACTAGAACCTCCTAAAACTAGATAGTCTTCTGTGGTCTGTGGTTACCTGTGGAGAACATGGTGAGGAGGAGCAAGGTCGTGGGGTAGAGTGCCTGGCCAACCATGAGGAGAGAGCGGGTGTTGGAGTAGGAGCGCACCGTCTTAGATGTCCAACAGAGAGCAAAGACCAGCGAGAGAGCCCCCGTGCTCAGGGCCAACAGGAAGGACAAAACCCCAAATACTCTCTCTGCTTCCAGGGCTGCGTCACAATGACAATGTCGCCACAGATAAGACAAATAAGTAAACATTGAGGGAGCTACAACGGAAAAAAGGCTGTTTTTGTCTTTGGTCTTGTCGATGGTATTTTTTCAGTGCATTTCAGTTTTTTGTGAAATAAAGAACATTGTCTGTTTAAACCAGGGGTGTCAGACCGGATCAGGCCCGCAAACAGGTTTTATCCGGCCCGTAGGATGAGTTTGCTAAGTATAAAAATTAACCTGAAATTTTTGATGAAACAGCTGTTCTAAATGTGTCCACTGGATGTCGCAATAGCAATTCTTTGTATCTTTGTAGATGATGCTACATATGTCCAAAATGAACCACATGATGCTAGTACATCAGTCGAGGGAAATGATCAAACTACATAAATAACATACTGTAATTTGATTTTGATATAATTTTTGTATCTAGATGGATTGAAAATTAACACCAATGACTTGACTGATGAACATTATCACATAATTTATTCAGTAAAAAATATAAATAATGACTATATATTATTAACCGCAACAGGTAATTATAAAAGAAAAAAAAACAACATTATGATTTGTACAATTTCAGAATGTGCTTGTTCTTATTTTAAACAAAGAAAACCTGAAGTTGTCTTTATTTTTAAGTTATCGCGCCGTGATTTTAACAATCCCGGTCCACTTGGGAGTAGATTTTTCTCCATGTGGCCCCCAATCTAAAATGAGTTTGACACCCCTGGTTTAAACTTAACAGTATTATAAATATACTATGTACAGTGGTGCCTCAATTTACAAGTATTTTGAGTTACGAGCCTCCCCGCTGCTCGTTGGCATAGCGATTGTCAGAATGAACCGTAAGATCCGCCTGAAAACATCCGACCTTAAAGGAAAACTGCACTTTTTTGGAATATAACCCATCATCCACAATACCTTTATGAGACAAGAACATACTTTCCCTTTTCTGTGCGTTCTAAATAGTAAAAAAAACTGCTGGTCAGAAGTGGCTAACAATGCAGCTGATAGGATTCATCTAAAAAAAACATCCGAAAACCACGCTCCATTTACATGCCGTGACCTGCATATTAACCAAGCTATAGCGAAATTGTTAATGTAAGAGATAACACCAAGGAACTATTTTTCTGGCTTTGTAACACATCGCCTTGCTCACATTGCTCCTCTGACCACAAACTACTGGCCAGCTACGAGATAGTTTGAGCTGCTAATAATGTTGGTTAAGACCTGCCAAAAATAAAGACGGAGCTTGAGTTGGTCCTGCCACTGCTGTATTGCCTTCGAGATTGTAAAAGTTAATGCTAGATTATAAATCATGCATCTCACCTGTGTAGTGGAAGGTTGTGGCACCAAGACGAGAAGTTGGTCAACTTGAAAATCCGCACACTACCAACTCGATACTATATGGCTCTTAACTTGGCTCAACTATTGCAAAATCATTCGAAAGCAGTTCGTGTCTGAGGAGTGAGGATTATTCTGAATTTAGCAGCTCAAAGTGAGCATACTGCTATACACACGCCGAAACAGGCGTTTTTTTCTCTCAAGGAATTGTGAAATAAAATCATGTCTTCATGAGTTCAACACTGTACTGAAGCCCAGAACAATCTACCCATTTCCCCAGTTTTAGTTAAGAGAAAAGGAAAGATTGGCCTGGCCCACTTGGATTCCTCTTTATGTTTGTGAACTTTATAGTCTATACATTTAGAGTGATGTGATAATCAAACACTGTAGGAGTCTAGAAAGAAAGAGTATGTAAGAGAATTGACACAGTGTGTACCTTCAGTGATGAATGATGAGCAGAGGCAGAGTTTTGAGTGTTTTCTTTAGCTTGCTTTCCATGTTTATGTACTCACTGTCCACTGTGTCCAGCTGCCTGAAAGCGGGTGACTCAACAGTAGAAATAGCCTATATGTCTTCTAGCACACACGCTGCAATGGCTCTATCAATGTTGTCCTGGCTAGCAGTCCCTCCGTTAAAATCCAGCCGCTGTGTGTCTCTCTTTACTAGCTTCGTCGAAGCATGTTGCGTTTGTAGGTGTTTCAGCAGATTTGAATTGCTGTTTTGGGCAGTAGATAGGATCTTTGATCCAAGACACAACTTACATTTAACTAAAATGTTATTTTCTTTGTGCTTGACAAAAGAAAAGTAGTGAGAATATCTCCATGTTAAGAAACTCGGCTTTGGCTATGCCATGTCTTGTTAGTAAACACAGACACGCCCTTAGCCCCACACACACACCCACACAGAGTGTGCGGCGCGCCTCTTCCTTGTGACACAGGAACATTCAGAAGGACGACACCGCAGCAATAAAACACACTCAGATCTTCTCAGTTTCTAGCCGTTTCTATATAAAAAAAAATAATGTAAAATAACGCAGTAACGCATCATGTAGTAACGGTAACTGAGTTACTGAATATAAAAAATAACGTGTTAGACTACTAGTTACCACCGAAAATAACGGCGTTACAGTAAGTCCCAACACTGATTGTAAGTCACTGTTTTATGTTCTTATTTGAGACTTTAAGCAATAATGCTACATGATAACACTGTCACAAAGTATGCCGTTTCAAAAGTGCGGTTCCCCTGTAATAGTTTTGAACTAGTTAACGACGTAACTTTATTTTCTAACCATTGAAATGGAGAAAGTAAGTGTGAAAGAGAGAGAGGGGAGAAGCGTCCAGATGCGGCTTGGGCTTTTTCATCAATGACCAAGAGGGCTTTGCAGATAGCGTTCCATTGACCAATCACGTATATTTTCGAAATCTACATCATATGATGTAATTTCCCATGCCATATTGGCAATTTTACATTGTGGTATGTTGTCAGGAGAAAAGCTTTGATAATAGATTATGGCTATTGTTTATTAGTAATATTTTGTAATATTTTCTATGTATGTGCGTTCACACAGACAGCAATGCTTGTTCTACAATGCAAGTCTTGTTTGCTCGAGGTCAGTTCCATACAACACAGTAAATCCAGTCTAGCCTTCAAAAAAAAAAGTATGCTAGTATATAACATGATACACCAAACGTTCTCTTTTTATAACCTTTCCCTTTTCCCTCACCCTAACCAACTCCTTACTTGGACTAATGTTCTTTGAATGGCTTAGTTAGTTCTCCGCAACCTGTCGGGACTGAAGATATTATTTATAACATTTGGACGGATGTTAAGAAGGGCTATGAAAATGGGACCCTCCGTCAGCACGAGAACACCCACTTACAGTTAGTGTTGTCCCGATACCAATATTTTGGTACCGGAACCAAAATTATTCCGATACTTTTCGGTACTTTTCTAAATAAAGGGGACCACAAAAAATGGCATTATTGGCTTTATTTTGACAAAATATCTTAGGGTACATTAAACATATGTTTGTTATTGAAAGTTTGTCCTTAAATAAAATAGTGCATATACAAGAAAACTTGTCTTTTATTAGTAAGTAAGCAAACAAAGGCTCCTAATTTAGTCTGCTGACATATACAGTAACATATTGTGTAATTTTCCATTCTATTATTTTGTCAAAATTATTAAGGACAAGTGGTAGAAAATGTATTATTAATCTACTTGTTCATTTACTGTTAATATCTGCTTACTTTCTTTTTTAACATGTTCTATCTACATTTCTGTTCAAATGTTATAATAACTTATTACTTATTGACATTAGTTTTGGACGATACCACACATTTGGGTATCAATCTGATACCAAGTCATTACAGGATCATACATTGGTCATATTCAAAGTCCTAATGTGTCCAGGGACATATTTCCTGAGTTTATAAACATGATATACATTTTTAAAAAACAAAAGAAGATGTTGTGATGCCAAAAAATATCGACGTAATCATAGTACTATCGACTAGATACGCTACTGTACTTCGTATCATTATAGTGGATGTTAGGTGTAGATCCACCCATGGCGTTTGTTTACATTTTGAAGCCGGTGAGCTACGGTGTGTCGTGAAACATGTTTAGTTATTCCTCGTCCTGCAGGGATGATACTTGTAAGAAACGTACTTTATTTGTCGCCATGGAGGCGAGGATTAGTGATTTAGAAGTAGCTAAAACACTGCCGACTGCAGCTGGACTTCAGCCGCTAGCTTGCTAGCCATGTCTTAAAGCACCTCTTCCTAAGGGTGTTTCAGTGTGATAACTTCACCTTTATCTTTAGTTTTTAAGCCAAAATGCGTCCATTCTCCCTTTTCTGTCTACACACTGTGTCTGCTTGTAAGTACTCCGTGATTGTGCACTGCGGGACATGCTCCTCTGCTCGTAAACCAGTAATGACACGACGTGACGACGACGGGGGCGTTGGCGGACCGGTACTTTTCAGTACCGAAAATTATTCAATAGTATCGCGGTACTATACTATACCATGAATTGATTTACGTGGACCCCGACTTAAACAAGTTGAAAAACTTATTCGGGTGTTACCATTTAGTGGTCAATTGTACGGAATATGTACCGAACTGTGCAATCTACTAATAAAAGTTTCAATCAATCAAAATTTTCAATCAATACTAATACCGGTATACCGTACAACCCTACTTACAGTATGCCTGCAGCTGGAAGATATTGAGGAAATAGGCCATGTCTTTCCTTTTCCCAGTCAGAATAAAATCAAGAACAAACTACTTCTCTTTGATAAATTCATATAAACTCACATTATTACAAATTATTATGGTACATGAAATGACAGCTGGCTAAATAAATGTCTCATTTCCACCAAATGTGAGCACTTAAGCAGGTAAAAAGAATGTACCTCGCTTGCACATCAACAAGCTCAAACTTGTTTACATATTCTAAAGAGGCAATACTGCAACCTCGCGGTCCAACTCTCTAAGCCTTACTCGCGGTAGAATGGGTATTTTTTTTCCGACAGTTGCATCATGAGTGAAATTTGTGACTCCATGCTCACCGTCAAAGGCCACACCGTCACTGCCTCGGTCATCCTTTGTGGTATTCCAGTCCCTCCAGAGTCCCTCATGCTTGAACCAGAATGGTGTCCAGACGGCGTAGGACACACACAGGCAACCACTTAGACCCACACAGGATTGTGCAAATCTGAAGCGACTAATTGTGTCTTTTAATTCTGGCAGCTTCATGTTCACAAAGCAGCTGAAAAGGGAGAAACATAGGTGAACTTTGCAGGCGGAGACACTCAAAGTAAACATTGTGCAATATTACCAAATGCCTTACCTTGTAACGATATTGGTCAGAACCAAAGCCAAATGAAATCATCGAACATTTCTTGATGCACTCTCACACTTTGCAGTGCTATCCCCCATATCTCCCTCTCAAATGTTAGTACTCCGCCTCCACTGCAGTGGAAACTCCCCCAGCTGTCGGATAGTTCTGTGGCATCTGTGGCCAACCATCTCTCTCACTGTGAAAATTAAAGTTGTAACAACAGCCATGTATGGGCTTGAGGAAGCACTTGTGCAACTAGGAGAGTAACTACAGTCGTGGTCAAAAGTTTACATACACTTGTAAAGAACATAATGTCATGGCTGTCTTGAGTTTCCAATAATTTCTACAACTCTTATTTTTTTGTGATAGAGTGATTGGAGCACATACTTGTTGGTCACAAAAAACATTCATGAAGTTTGGTTCTTTTATGAATGTATTATGGGTCTACTGAAAATGTGACCAAATCTGCTGGGTCAAAAGTATACATACAGCAATGTTAATATTTGGTTACAAGTCCCTTGAAAAGTTTCACTACAATAAGGCGCTTTTGGTAGCCATCCACAAGCTCACATCACATGGACAAAGATAAGACCTTCTAGAGGAAAGTTATGTGGGCAGATGAAACAAAAATTTAGCTGTTTGGCCACAATACCCAGCAATATGTTTGGAGGAGAAAAGCTGAGGCCTTTAATCCCAGGAACACCATGTCTACCATCAAGCATGGTGGTGGTAGTATTATGCTCTGGGCCTGTTTTGCTGCCAATGGAACTAGTGCTTTACAGAGAGTAAATGGGACAATGAAAAAGGAGGCTTACCTCCACATTCTTCAGGACGACCTAAAATCATCAGCCCGGAGGTTGGGTCTTGGGCGCAGTTGGGTGTTCCAACAGGACAATGACCCCAAACACACATCAAAAGTGGTAAAGGAATGGCTAAATCAGGCTAGAATTATGGTTTTAGAATGGCCTTCCCAAAGTACTGGCATAAACGTGTGGACAATGCTGAAGAAACAAGTACAAGTCAGAAAACCAACAAATTTAGCTGAACTGCACCAATTTTGTCAAGAGGCATACTTGCCAACCCTCCCGAATTTTCCTGGAGACTCCCGAATTTCAGTGCCTCTCCCGAAAATCTCCCGGGACAATCATTCTCCCGAATTTCTCCCGATTTCCAGCCGGACTTAAGGCACGCCCCCTCCAGGTCCGTGCGGACCTGAGTGAGAACAGCCTGTCGTCACGTCCGCTTGGTCAACCAAAAACTAACCACAGAACACTATTGTTCTGTGGTTACTTTTTGGTTGGCCAACGATTTACGTTGTATTGCGCACCCTGACGGCAAGTGTGGGAGTCGGTTCTGAAGTATGAAGTAAAGAGACGTAACTTCATCACCTCGCCTGGTTATTGACTCCAACCCAGAATATTACACTGCCCATACCTATGCTCTTTCAAAGGCCGTGCTACTGGCTGCAAAGCATTGCACTGTCAAATACAACAATGAGTAGAGAGGAGTGTTATGTGTGTATATGTGTAAATAAATGAACACTGAAATTCAAGTATTTATGTTATTTATATATATATATATATATATATATATATATATATATATATATATATATATATATATATATATATATGTATATATATATATATATAATAAAATGCATATATATATATATATATAGCTAGAATTCACTGAAAGTCAAGTATTTATTCTATTATATATATATATATATATATATATATATATATATATATATATATATATATATATATATATATAAGAAATACTTGAATTTCAGTGAATTCTAGCTATAAATATATATAACCCCGCCCCCCGGCCCCGCCCACCTCAACCCCCCCAAATCTCCCGAATTTGGAGGTCTCAAGGTTGGCAAGTATGTCAAGAGGAGTGGTCAAAAATTCAACCAGAAGCTTGTGGATGGCTACCAAAAGTGCCTTATTGCAGTGAAACTTGCCAAGGGACATGTAACCAAATATTAACATTGCTGTATGTATACTTTTGACCCAGCAGATTTGGTCACATTTTCAGTAGACCCATAATAAATTCATAAAAGATCCAAACTTCATGAATGTTTTTTGTGACCAACAAGAATGTGCTCCAATCACTCTATCACAAAAAAATAAGAGTTGGAGAAATTATTGGAAACTCAAGACAGCCATGACATTATGTTCTTTACAAGTGTATGTAAACTTTTGATCGTGACTGTACAGAGTAAGTAAAGAGAAATAATACTTTGACTTTGAAGAAGGCAGCTGTGCACATATTTGTGGGAGATAAAGAAACTGAGTAGGTGTCGGGTGGTACGAATGGACCATTACGTGTGGTAGAACAATAAGGAAAGCCCACTCTCGAGTATTGACAAAGACATTTCCTTGAACATCACGATGTTGTGCAACTACTGTAACTGCTTTCCCTTTCTGCACTGGAACTCCAGTTACAGCCCACGCAAAGTTTGAAAGATAAAGAAAAAAAACATACAGTAAGTTTATTGACATGCCTATTAGTTACATAGAAAAGTAGCTTTTTTTCGTAAACTGAATTTTGAAATAAACAAAAGCATGGACAAAATTATTGAGACACACCCCATGCTTAATCTCTTAATTAATCGATTTGGGCATGGATTAGAGCCCACAAGAGGATATATTAATTTGATCAAAACCTCTGCCCCAGTGCACAAAGCAATGTTCATGAAAGAATGGATGGATGACATTTGGAGGCCCTTCCAACAGGAGTGACCTCTCCCAAATGGACAAAAAAATCTACATTAACACTCTTAAACATCTTGGGAACAACTCTATTATTGTCCATGTTCCCCACTTTCAAAATGCATAAAGGGGCATATTCTCCCATGAGCTTAGGTGAAAAAAGCTGCACCGTGGCGCAGATTCTGACTGTGCAACATGTTCCCATTGGACTTGAATCTGTCACTGCACGCCTTCAACCAAAATGCACACTCTGGGTGGAGCAACCCTTAAACCATACTTGCCAACCCTCCCGGATTTTCCGGGAGACTCCCGAAATTCAGCGCCTCTCCCGAAAACCTCCCGGGACAAATTATCTCCCGAAAATCTCCCGAAATTCAGGCGGACTCAGGTCCGCTTTCCCACAATATAAACTGTGTGCCTGCCCAATCACGTTATAACTGTAGAATGATCGAAGGCGAGTTCTTGGTTCCTTATGTGGGTTTATTGTTAGGCAGTTTCATTAACGTCCTCCAAGCGCGGTAACAACACACAACAACAGCAGTCACGTTTTCGTCTACCGTAAAGCAGTTTGTCTGCCGTAAACACCAATGTTGTGACACTCTTAAACAGGACAATACTGCCATCTACTGTACATGCATATGTGACAATAACATCTAGGGCTTTTAGAGAGTGCAGTGCACAACTGCGCACACAACAAGGAGATGAAGCAGAATGCACTATCAGAGAGGGTGTTCAGCATGGTTAGAAAAATAGTGACAGAGAATAGAACAAGGATGGACAATTCAACCCTTAAATCAACAATGAGTAGATGAGTGTTATGTGTGTGTATAGGTGTAGATAAATGAACACTGAAATTCAAGTATTTCTCTTATTTATATATATATATTTATATATATATATATATATATATATATATATATATATATATATATATATATATATATATATATATATATATATATATATATATGTATGTTTGGGGAAAAAATCACAAGACTATTTCATCTCTACAGGCTTGTTTCATGAGGGGGGGTACCCTCAATCATCAGGAGATTTTAATGGGAGCATTCGCATACCATGGTTTATATAGGGCACAGAGTGGGTGGGTACAGGCTGGCCTAGGGGCGTGGTGATTGGCTCATGTGTTACCTAGGAGGTGTTTCCGTCTATGGCGGCATGTTGTTACAATTTCGCTGCGCTTGTTGAGGGATGACAGGTCTGGACGGTAAATAATAAACAGTTTCTCTTTCAAGCATAGGTTGCATATTTTATTACCACTATTGTAAGGTGTGCTGGATGCAAGAATTTGCCATGTTATTGAATATTCAACATTATTGTCTTTGAGGTCCCAAATGTGTTTGCTGAGTTCTGTGGTATTTCGCAGGTTTTTGTTCCTGAAAGAAGCCTTGTGATTGTTCCATCTGGTTTTGAATTCTCCCTCGGTTAATCCTACATATGTGTCGGATGTGTTAATGTCCTTGCGTATTACCTTAGATTGGTAGACAACTGATGTTTGTAAGCACCCCCCGTTGAGAGGGCAATCAGGTTTCTTTCGACAGTTACATCCTTTGTTGGTTTTGGAGTCGCTCTGTCTGGGGGCCGACGGCTCATTTGCAATTGTTTTGTTGTGGTTTGAGATGATTTGTCGTATATTGTTCATGCAGCTGTAGCTCAATTTAATGTTGTTCTTGTTGAATACTTTTCTTAGGGTGTTGTCTTTGGGAAAGTGTTTGTCAATCAGATTGAGGAATTTGTGTCCAATGTTCGTTGAGACGTTTTTGCTGTATGGGGGGTTGTACCAGATGATGTAGTTTCGTTTTCTGTTCTTTTTTGGCTGGTTTCCTGGCGTGGGTTCATAGGTGAGGGTGAAATTGTATCCGCTTTCATCAAGGGCTTTTTGGTACGGGGGGGTTGCTTGGTCAAATTCAGCTTTGCTAGATGACAGCATCGATAGCCTTTTATTGATTCCGGTAGGTATTCTTTTCGTGGTGGTGGGTGGGTGGTTGCTGTCATGGTGCACGTATTGGAGTGTTGTGTTGGGTTTCGTGAATGGTTGGTAGCTGTTATTTCTCAGGTTGAAAGTGACGTCAAGGAAGTTGACGGTTTGCTTGTTGGCTTCAATCGTGATCCGTAGGCCGTTCTCTTTGAAAATTTGGCATATGCGCTTCTTGGTATTCTCGCTGCTCCTTGGTGAGGCGCGACACACTGCCAGTCCGACACACTGCCGACTGGCAGTGTGTCGGACTGGCAGTGTGTCGCGCCTCACCAAGGAGCGACACGAAACTACATCATCTGGTACAACCCCCCATACAGCAAAAACGTCTCAACGAACATTGGACACAAATTCCTCAATCTGATTGACAAACACTTTCCCAAAGACAACACCCTAAGAAAAGTATTCAACAAGAACAACATTAAATTGAGCTACAGCTGCATGAACAATATACGACAAATCATCTCAAACCACAACAAAACAATTGCAAATGAGCCGTCGGCCCCCAGACAGAGCGACTCCAAAACCAACAAAGGATGTAACTGTCGAAAGAAACCTGATTGCCCTCTCAACGGGGGGTGCTTACAAACACCAGTTGTCTACCAATCTAAGGTAATACGCAAGGACATTAACACATCCGACACATATGTAGGATTAACCGAGGGAGAATTCAAAACCAGATGGAACAATCACAAGGCTTCTTTCAGGAACAAAAACCTGCGAAATACCACAGAACTCAGCAAACACATTTGGGACCTCAAAGACAATAATGTTGAATATTCAATAACATGGCAAATTCTTGCATCCAGCACACCTTACAATAGTGGTAATAAAAGATGCAACCTATGCTTGAAAGAGAAACTGTTTATTATTTACCGTCCAGACCTGTCATCCCTCAACAAGCGCAGCGAAATTGTAACAACATGCCGCCATAGACGGAAACACCTCCTAGGTAACACATGAGCCAATCACCACGCCCCTAGGCCAGCCTGTACCCACCCACTCTGTGCCCTATATAAACCATGGTATGCGAATGCTCCCATTAAAATCTCCTGATGATTGAGGGTACCCCCCCTCATGAAACAGGCCTGTAGAGATGAAATAGTCTTGTGATTTTTTTCCCACACATACATATATTGCGCTCTACTACGGTACCGAGCACTATTTTTTGGATAACCTTATACCTTATTAAGACATATATATATATATATATATATATATATATATATATATATATATATATATATATATATATATATATATATATATACTGTATATATATATATATATATATATGAAATACTTGACTTGGTGAATTCTAGCTGTAAATATACTCCTCCCCTCTTAACCACGCCCCCCCCCCCCCCCCCCCCCCCCCCCGAAATCGGACGTCTCAAGGTTGGCAAGTATGCCAATGCGGTTTTGCAAGAATGGTCGAAAATTCCTATAAACACACTCCGCAATCTTGTGGACAGCCTTCCCAGAAGAGTTGAAGCTGTAATAGCTGCAAAAGGTGGACCATATTGAATCCTATGGGGTAGGAATGAGATGGCACTTCAAGTTCATATGCGAGTCAAGGCAGGTGGCCAAATACTTTTGGCAATATAGTGTATATCATCTGAGTTTGGACATCCTGGTGGGACTAACAGACTTTCAATGCATGAAACACTTTCATTGAACAGTTATTATTTAATAGAAAATACATATATAATGTAGCGTCTATCAATTGATTCGAGATATATTTTCAAAGATAATATGAAACTGTCATGCTCCTCCGCGCTGTGCACATACACAAACACACAAACCGTTGTCTACTCAGCCCCTCTGGCGCGTCACTGCTTCACAAACATGTGTACTAAACAGAACTCTTAACATCACAAATACCATTAGGGAAGCTAAAGAAGCTGTCGTAGCGTGCATACACTCATTACCATGGCGACACATCTACACATGGTTACAACTACCTGGATTGATAAGGCCTTTTCAAATTTTAAGTGTTAACTTTTTCATTGATTCCAATGACATTCACAAGTGTAAGTAAAACTCCATCTTCCATGATTTTACAAAGCCAAGAAAAAAAGACAGGTTGCCACATTAATAATGTGCCCACCTTCATTCCAGACTTAAGCACTTCTGCCTTACTTGTGCGGGCGTGTCTGCAGACTGGATGGGAGAATACGAATAAGAAGAAGAAACTAAAACACAAATGCAACAGGAAAAATAAGGCCCATAAAAAAGTTTTGGGTTTTTTTGTCTTTCACCATTTCCAGTTAGGGGTCACCACAGTAAGTGATTTAATTTGTCTTTGTTTTTAACCCCAGATTCACTTCCTGTGGCAAGTTCCTGGCAACGGACATCTCCAAAGGCTGGGTGTTAGGGCCCTGGCACGAAATGCAGCAGCGTGTAAAATTATACCACAAGGACTCATTATAGTAAAGATTAAAATAAAAAACATGTACTTTACATTTAATGAAGATCATGATGAGAATTTGGAGAGCAGACAGTGATTTTGGTTTAAGTATATTTAGCAATTAATTATGCATATTAAGATCATTTAATTATCTCCCTTCAACACCAAACTTTAAAGCAGAGAAAGTTATCTCAAAGTTGCTGTGTTTTTCTTCTGTCCTTCTCTGGGATTTGCAAAAAAAACAAAAAAAATACATCCTCCTGCCGGGTGTTCATGTCAAACTTTTGGCAGTGAACATACTGCAACTCCACTATCCTAAGCTTATTTCCGTACACGCTCCAGCAGAGCCTTAAACACATCAAAACTCTCTGGGTCCTCTCCTGCAGACTGCTCTGGAGTGTTTTTTTCCAGCCAATCAGAGGAGCGTATTTGATGCTTGAGAGTACCAATCAGAGAGTCCAAGCTCTCTGCAGGCTTATAAGCTTGGTAGTCCTGCAGCACAAACTCTTCAGGGCCCAGGAAGCCTGTGACAGGAACAGGGCTCGCATTCTTCTTCAGCTGTCCCGATGACTTGCTCTGGGGGGATGATGTAGAATTTTCAATCGCAGCATTGTTTGACTGTGCACTGTCCTCTTTCACGGATCTCTTGCTCTCCTCTCCGGCTTCTTTGGTCACGAATGACTCCGTGTTGGCACTTCTTTCTTCTATTTCTTTTAAAGCTTCTCGAATTCTCTTTAGGCCTAACACAAAATAAACACAAAGCAAGTCAGTAAATGTTATTCACCCGTTAAGCTTATAATTATTCACCCAGGTGACTTTTTATACAGCTACATGTTTTGCAGCAATGTCTCCACAGAAAATACTGTGCCAAACTGAAGCTGTAAACGTGATGCTTTAAACTGGACTCTCCAGGGAAGAAAACAGAAACATTTAGCTCCCTTTAACAGGCAAATAAAACACAGACAGATACATATTTGGCAAAAAGAGTTACATCTTCATATAGAATATAGTATATAGAACCATACACACTGCAAGATGACACAATTTAATAAAAGTATTTGGATTGTCCAAAAGGTACTGTAGCTTAAGAGACAGAGCGATAACCCTTTTGCACTTTGTCCATGCATTTACAATGAAACTGATACATTGGTATTAATATACAATAAGGTTACATTGTTACTAATAGGTGTCCCAATATAACTTTTTCACTTCCGGTACAATACAGATATTGGAGCCTTGGTTATTGCCCAATACCTCTATTGATATGATACGATATCAGAATGACTCTTGCATACTTTTGTTATTTTGTAGTTTGGAATGTTAGAAAAGGCTTAATCAAGTGAAATGACTCAAATGGAAAAGAGTGATAGGAATTAAAAACACTGAACTATTTATTTTTAACCATCTGACAGACTTATGTTGTCTTTAAGTTGAAATGTTTAATTGGCAAAATCTAGGGGCCATTAAGTAAAGCTCATGATGCAGTAAGTTGAATGATCCAGATACATTTTATTAGTGAATACATTTTAAATACTCCTATGCCTAGGAGAACTTTGTATGTGTAAGTAATATGCAACTATAACAATTTGATACTTGTTTATAACGACAAATGTCATGCTTTAGACCGCAATACTGTTCCATTTGTGTGTGCTTTGTTGTTGCTCCTGGTAGCCTGTAGCCTACCATGTTTACCTTTTGTAAATGGCTTCACTAAAACAGAAGAAAATACCACCTTCTTTGTTTATTGTAGGACATTTAGATGTTAACCGGCTGTCCAACTTTTCACAAGTAAACGCTTTGGAGGACTGCATGTATCAGAATGCTTATATCGGAGGTTTTAGATGCAAGTCGATATAATCCGATTGTTTGTTGTTGTTTTTTGCTGATATCAGATATTGGTTGGGATACCCTTAGTTACTAGTACTAGTTAAGTGTGTGCACAGAAAACCCTGGCAGACACACTTATAGGCCAGAGCATACCTGTCAACCCACCCACTTTTCCCAGGAAATGTCCGTATTTTGCACTTATTTCTCAGCGCCTTCTTGTTTCCATATGTTTACCGTACTATAATAATAAATAAATTAATGTCTCTATCTCTTATTTTCACAGATTAACTGGGAAATGTCCCTTACTTTCATTTCATATAGGGATTTTCTGATCAACATTTTTGGCCTTCAATCCGGATACGATTTTTTGGTCTTGGATCCAATCCGATTTTGAGTCCCAACCTGATTTTTGACAATTGATTTTATGAAGCTTATTTTATTAAATGTACACTTTGCTAATATTTTTGTAAATCATATGTATTACATTTGTGGTTTTAAATGCTATATTTTTTTTTAAACAAAATCAAGTGGCTTGTGGCACAATAACTAAACAAAAGCAAAAACTACTATTGTTTCCCTCTTAAATCATTTGGATTATCCCCTCAAGTCCTTCCTGTATCCAGAGACTTAAAAGTACTCCCTGAGTGTGTAGACAATAACAAAAATGACACAAAAAATATATTTTGTAATGATTAAAAGAAGAAAAAGGAAAATCACAATCTAATCACTTTAGTATCGTTTATATGCTGATCATAAAGTAGGTATCTATAGTCCCGACAGCTGAATTGATCACCTTTACTTTTGAAGCTTTAGCAGTTAGCTTCTTGTGTTGTCCTGCTCAGTGTGTGTGTGTAGCATGCTTAGCCATTCCTTTTCCTCTATTCCTCTAAACGTGGTTCTTAACCTGGGTTCGATCGAACTCTAGAGGTTCGGTGAGTCAGGCTCAGGGGTTCGGCGGAGGTCAAGACACACCGACTCATCGTGTAAATAAAAACTTCTCCCTATCGGCGTATTACGGATACGGCAACAGCAGAAGTCACACTGATTTGCAGGTGTGTAATTTGTTGTGAATTTATGCATTGTGTTGGTTTTGTCCTTTGAACAAGGTGATGTTCATGCACGGTTCATTTTGTGCACCAGTAAAAAAAACATGGTAACACTTTAGCATGGGGAACATATTCACCATTAATTAGTTGCTTATTAACATGCAAATTAGTAACATATTGGCTCTTAACTAGTCATTATTAAGTACTTATTAATGCCTTATTCGGCATGGCCCTAACCCTCACGCTAACCAAATAACTCTAAATGAAGTCTTTGTTACTTAGAATATGTTCCTCTAGTGTCCAAAAAACTCTAAATTAAGTCTTTGTTACTTAGAATATGTTCCCCATACTAAAGTGTTACCAAAAACATATAACTTTGTCTTGAATTTGAAAAAAAACCAACATTTTGTTTTTCACTAAAGAAGGGTTTGGTGAATGCGTATATGAAACTGGTGGGGTTCGGTACCTCCAACAAGGTTAAGAACCACTGCTCTAAACCTAGTTTATTTTGTGTCATGGTGGTGAAGATTAATTTCTTATAAGTGGCTTCACACTTGCGCTCCAATTTGAGGCGGTGTTCGGGCTAAACATTTAACTCTTGCATGTTGTAACAAGGAATCCATAAATGTAATTGTGTTTCCCTGAGCATGCATCTCTTTGGAAGGAATCTTTCATGTCAGTACAACCTTTAGCCATGTACTGTAAATATTGGAGCACAGATGTGGTAAAGATTGACATGGTTCAGCCAATCTTTCAATTGCAAAATGTTGACAGGTATGGACCATGGGTCTCCCACAGGTAGTTAATGAGCTTCCGAGTAGCTTGCCACCTGATTTTAAGTAGGTCACCAAAGGTTTAAATAATATTTGCTTGAACTCTTAGTATTTTCATAACTCTATATAATGACAAATTACCACATAGCATAAAAAACAATGACAAGTGTTTGAGTAGATATCTGCTTCAGAAATAAAGTATAATTTAAACATTGCCAGTCATATAAATAAAACATAAATGTCTCTTCTCCCTTCTTTTGGTGAAAGTAGCTCTCATAGTGAAGAATGTTGGAGACCCCTGCTTATAGACTGCACTATATATTACTGTATAAGAAATGACTGACCGAGTTGAAGGTGGTGCTGCTTGTCAGCAAAGACTATTCGAAACCAGCCCGGTGTAGAGCAGCAGAAGGCTTGGCCACAGCTCAATACCACTTTGTGTTTGAGGAAGCAGCGCCACATCAACAACTCTTCCTCAAATGATGGGGCTCTGAGGAACTGACAAGACACACAAGGAATCAACATCAAGCTTCCTGAATAAAATGACTTTAATGACAATGACTTTACCCCTGCAATTCAATTACCTCTGCACAAATTAGCATTAGATTATCAACCCCAGCATCTAACATTGCAATGTGACCTTGGTCACGTTACCTTTCTGAAGTCAGCCCAGACATACAAAGCAGCAGGCCTGTCCAGGTAGTGGATGTCCATTGTCTGCAACTCATCTGTCACGTAGCGGTGAGCACCTTTCAATCGACATCTGTTCTCGGGCAAAAACTCCTTGCTGATCCATTCTGCAGCATGACAGTGTCAAGTGTCAATAGCTTCCCAGCAATAGAGTACATTCAATGACAAAAAGCTTTGCGCATCAGAAACGGAAATGCAGTAAAATGTCGCTCAGATGCAAGGCTCAGCTTAGGTAAACTGTACCCTTTGGTGTCATCCACATGATATGAATTACTTTGACAAACATTTTAAACTACAATACTGATTAGTCCCTTTATTATTGATCAAGCGAACACTCACATGCTGCACAGGCAAAGAGGTGATTTTCTTTTCTTTTTTTAATCTGAGTGAAAATATTTGTTCACCATTTGTTTGAAACCTGAATTTAATTAGATACATGTTTCAGAGTAACATGAACACAATGGAAACACATTGTTCAATAATTATTTTTTTAGTGTAAAATAAAAAAAATTGACAGAATATAATAAACATTATTCCAGTTGATGATTATTTGGCTTAATGTTTACACCTTTCTTATGCCACCCTGGCCAGGGACCTAAGCTGCACAATCGGCCACAAAATGCAGAACCATTTTGCAAAATAGTTACACCACCAGGAATTTTAAGAAGAGTTAGTGAATTCCACAAAACAGGAAATAAGTTTGCCGTAAAACTGTATTAATTCCATTTACCTTTTAGTAACCATTTTTGAGTTAGTTTTGTTTTTCAGTACAAAAGTGACAAAGTGTTTTTTAGGCTCAATATGGTACACATACCTTATTTTCTAATTACAGGCCGATTCTGTTTTTCAAGGCATGATTGCCAACCCTACCTGCTTTTTTTAAAATACACATTTCCCTATGTAATTGGTGCTTGTAAAACAGGCTTTGGCATCTAGTGCACTATGTTTGTCTAGGTAAACAAGACACAAATCTAAATTGCCAAGTCCGAAAAAACTGTCATGTGTTCCAAACAATAAAGCACCGGTCTAAAACTCATTTGGCCTGGGGGCCTGTGACATAATTTTATGTGGTCCTCCACATCATTTATGCTGCCCGCTACGTCACATTATGTGGTCCGCTACATTATTTTAAGTTGCCCGCCACGTCCTCTTTGTGATCCGCCACATCATTTAAAGGCCTACTGAAACCCACTACTACCGACCACGCAGTCTGATAGTTTATATATCAATGATGAAATCTTAACATTGCAACACATGCCAATACGGCCGGGTTAGCTTACTAAAGTGCAATTTTAAATTTCGCGCGAAATATCCTGCTGAAAACGTCTCAGTATGATGACGTCAGCGCGTGACGTCACGGATTGTAGAGGACATTTTGGGACAGCATGGTGGCCAGCTATTAAGTCGTCTGTTTTCATCGCAAAATTCCACAGTATTCTGGACATCTGTGTTGGTGAATCTTTTGCAATTTGTTCAATGAACAATGGAGACAGCAAAGAAGAAAGCTGTAGGTGGGAAGCGGTGTATTGCGGCCGACTGCAGCAACACAAACACAGCCGGTGTTTCATTGTTTACATTCCCGGAAGATGACAGTCAAGTTTTACCATTGGCCTGTGGAGAACTGGGACAACAGAGACTCTTACCAGGAGGACTTTGAGTTGGTTGCGCAGACGCGGTACCGTGAGTACGCATGCAGCTGCGTTTTCCAAACATTTGATCGCTTGCCCGTACGTGCGTGCTGCTATTTGCATGTCATGTACGTAACTTTGGGGAAATATATGTGCTGTATGAACTTTGGGGAGGTGAACGGTACTTTGGGCTGTGGGATTGAGTGTGTTGTGCAGGTGTTTGAGTTGTATTGGCGGGTTATATGGACGGGAGGGGGGAGGTGTTTGTTATGCGGTATTAATTTGTGGCATTTTAAATATAAGCCTGGTTGTGTTGTGGCTAATAGAGTATATATATGTCTTGTGTTTATTTACTGTTTTAGTCATTCCCAGCTGAATATCAGGTCCCACCCGCCTCTCACAGCATCTTCCCTATCTGAATCGCTCCCACTGCCCTCTAGTCCTTCACTCTCACTTTCCTCATCCACGAACCTTTCATCCTCGCTCAAATTAATGGGGAAATCGTCGCTTTCTCGGTCCGAATCGCTCTCGCTGCTGGTGGCCATGATTGTAAACAATGTGCAGATGTGAGGAGCTCCACAACCTGTGACGTCACGCGCATATCGTCTGCTACTTCCAGTACAGGCAAGGCTTTTTTATCAGCGACCAAAAGTTGCAAACTTTATCGCCAATGTTCTCTCGACTAAATCCTTTCAGCAAAAATATGGCAATATCGCAAAATGATCAAGTATGACACATAGAATGGACCTACTATCCCCGTTTAAATAAGAAAATCGCATTTCAGTAGGCCTTTAATTGGCCCAATAAGTAATTTTATGCGGTCGGCCACATAATTTCAAGTGGACCGCCACATCATTTATATGGTCCTTCACATCACTTAATGTGGCCCGACAGTCCATTTTATGTGGCCTGCCACATAATTTAAACGACCCGCCACGTCATGTTATTACATTACTTTAAGTGGCTTGCCACAACATTTAAATGGACCTCCACGTCATTTAATGTGGCCTGCTAAAGGCTGGAAATAATAAAGTACTTTCTGGCTAGATGTGTTATTTTTTTCCAATTCTGAGAGAAAAATATATTAAATGCAATTACATATGTTCTACACTTTAATGTTAATAAATAATATAGTTTGCATTCATATATATTTACTGCTACATGCGGTCTTCTGGGGGCAGCCATAATTGTAACATGGCCCCTCAATAAAAATAGTCTGACACCCCTGCAATAAAGGATCGTTTTGTACATTGCAAGAAGCATGATAGTCTAAAATACACAAAGCTCATTGATCCCTACCTCTATCTTGAAGAAGTTGCGTGACCTGGTGCTGCGTGGTCCCAGAGATGCCATGGAATGAGCCCAGCTTGGCCAAAGCATCAACAAGGTCTTGGTTCTCAGTATACAGTGTGCCTACTCTGTTTCCAGCCATTGCGAAGTCCTGGAAAGGACAAGGTGAAGTCAACAAGTAAAAGAGCAGTGACAGCAAACCCAGAGAATTAACAGTACTGTCAGCAGTGATAAAAAAAAAAAAAAGTCCTCCACATAATGCAGTGCAGCACGACACGTACCTTGCTCAGCCCCCACATTATATGTGTCCTCTGTGGGTCGGGCAAACTGAAATAAGGGCACATCATTAGCAGTAAAGAGGCGATCTTCAGCCGTAATTGTCATGATGAAGGGCCTACAAGAGTAATCATGCAGAGGATAGGTTAACACCGTACCTTTCCAGACTGAGGACACTGTGAAATGTTACTGATTCATCAAACACCGTCAGCATGTACACCTCATCTATGATGGCGTGGAGCTTATTTCTAAAGCAGGAGACAAGTGTATTTATTTTAATGTACAGAATAAAGTTAATTATGTCTGATAAAAGTAAAATAAAATATATAAATAATAGCTACTTCAGTGAAGTACTGGTTTAGGTTTATGAGAGCTCAGTGCCTGTGAAGGTCAACAATGGCTATAAAGATGGCATGGCCATTTAGAAAACAAGTGAAATGCAGGGGACTCCAGAATAAACTGCTGCATGAAGCACGATGTTAATACTTAAGGAGGGTGCTAAAAGTCCATCCAAGTACACTTGATTCCCTACGTGAGACCGAATCTGTCTTGTAAATTGACAAAGCTGTACGCGGCGTTTCAGCAAGATGTGAGCTGCAGGATTGCAGGCCAGGAGGATTACATGCTATAGTAGACGATGATGTGAGTTAGCAGACGTGCAGAACACACCTTTTGGCAAACTCTAAAAAGGCCAGCATTTCCTTTGGGGTGTAGATCTCAGCAAGAGGGTTGTGTGGGTTCATCAGTATAAGACCCCGGATATTTACCCCCTATAAGGACAGCAACAGTTGTTTTTTAGTAACAGCTTTGGAACATAGCACACCTATAAATCTGGGAAACGATGGGGTTGCATTCAAATGCTGACTCAGAACAAACACATGAATGTATTACCTCTTGCTTAGCCCTCAGTAGACCTTCTTCCAGTTTGCTTACTGTGAGGTGGAAAATTCGACCTTCTTTATCCTATCAATATTTATAGAAGAAAATAAAGCGGACATCAACTCTAAATACAGAACGCCTACAGGGTAACAGCCTAAACTTAAGTGCCACAAACTGCAATTATTGCATTATTAAAAATGATCAAATACATTGTAGAAGTTCTACTATAACTCCACCCTGGACAATAGTTGTTCATATTAATCATTACAAGTCCAAAAGTAATATGACATTGATGCCTATTGCATATACACATCTAACTGCAACTTTAATTAAGAAGGCACTATAAATTATTATTACTTAGAGCAAATATGATCTAAAATGCATACAAGATATCTGTTCCTACTGTACCTCACAGTCCAGAGGAACATGAAACAACTGGACATCACTATACAGCTGCAGGTCCTCTGTAATAACGCCATAGAATGGACTAGGAATGAGAATGGCCTCTACAAAAATGAAAAAACACACCATGATTGGCCAGATAATGGAACCATCATTTAATTTTGTAAAAGGGATGTTTTTCTTTATTTTTCTACTTTTAAGTATAAGCCACTGTTGTATACTAGTATGCACATGTTTGTGTTAAGTGGGGTACAAACACTAGTTCTAGCAATGACAGAAATCATGTTTTTTTATTACCTGCCAGGTTGATTAACCAAATATCAGTCTTATTTATATCCCAAAATGATTACAGTATTGTTTTAAAAGGGAGGACCATTGAATTCAAAACCCATACAGTATGACAAGTTACGTAAAATGACCCAAATTAACTTCTTCTACCTCACCCTTTTTCCCCACTCTCCCTATAGAACATTTACTTTAATAAAAAAAAGCAAGCAATGTTTATTTGTCTACTCACCTTTTGGGTCACAAATTACTGCTGCAATGCAGGAGAAGATGGAACTACAACCATTCATCACCACAACCTGAATAAATACACACATAGATATTTTAGAGCCTGAAAGAGTCTCATTGGTGGACGTAATAAAGAGGCCAGGCCTGATGATGAACAAGTTACTAAAATTAAATTAGTTGCTCAAAAATATTGTACATTAAATTGAGACTAGCCCCCGAGGAGGTGCATATCCAACCATATTGAGTAAACATTTAAACAATTTACTGATAAAACATGAAAGAAACATGTCTGAAAAAGCACAATAAGTGCGATTACATAGTGTGCCAAAAAAGCACATAAAGATCCTAGAGTGCTTGCTCTTTATCACATTTAAATCTGTGGAGAGAGAGAAACTTTGAGTTGCAAAGCAACAGCCACAAAACCAGTATTTGGTATCTGAAGAGAGGTGTGGACCAAAGAGGTGTGGACCAAAATCCGTCTGGAGTCTTAATTGCAAGTATTATATAGCACACTTTGCATACAGTTGCAATTCCAAGACGTTAGATGTCAGTAGGGTATAGGCTACGGTGTGTTGTCTAGCTTGGATGTAGTCTTCGCCATTTAGCTGAATGATGTACCAGTCTTGTCTTATGATGCGTCCTACAAAGTGTTTATACTGAAAGTATTGTATTCATTACACACTTGCTGTTTGATTGTAACATGAATCTTAGTTGTAGTTCTCATTACCAAATTTGGAGTTGTTGAAATCGCCATGTAAAATGGCTAATGCTAATCAGTTGCATGTATATGGCAAATCTAATGTGAATTAGCATCAAGTTAGCGCATTTTGGAAAAGTGAAGCCTTACTTTAAGTTTAATGTTTTCCATCAGTCATACTGTAATTTTTTAGTTGACATGAAGGCAGTCCAACTGAGTCTGCTCTGGGAGCTGCTTTAGTGATTGTTTCCACGTCAAGTCTTAGAGCCGGCCGAGTCTGCAACCGGAAGTGATGTCACATGCAACAAAAGTATCGAAATGTGGCACGGTTTGATTTTACGTGAATCGATACCCGGCAGTACCGACGGAATTTGGTCAGCGATAATAAAATTACCGAATTTGGTACCCATCCCTATTGATTACACAACAGTACATAGTTGCCGATCCACCCACAGACACTAGAGAGCTACTACTAGATTCTGACATTACTCTTTACTCACATTGTCAGCTTTCAGTCGCTTTGGAGAATGGCAAAAGTAAGTCAGGAACTTGGCAACCTCTTCTCTCAAACTGAAAGAACAAGAGGGAAATAGATGGTATTAAACATGACAAAAGTTGTCATATGTTCACATATGAAATGAAGCAAATATCTTACAATGCATGTCCCCTCCAGTCACCATACTGCAACAGCACTGGGTCAACATGCAGCATATCAGGTTGGGTCAACTGTAATGTAAGTAGTTTGACAATATTGTTATTCAAATATCCACCAGTATTCATGGTTCATTGGCTGCAACGCATCTCACCCTTTTATGCAGAAGATCATAGCAGAGCTTATTCTCACTTGTACCCATGTTAATGAAACCCTAGGATCACAGAAAAGTTGTATCTTAATAAAAAGAAGTTTGGGATTACATCTTTCTACAAATAGAAATGTAAATCTCACATTAGGGTTGTCCGTGTCGTGATATCTGTTTGCTTCGTACTGAGCAAAGCCCTCCTGGAGAACGGCTTGGTGCTGTCGGATACTGTTACCACGATTGGACAGGTACACGCTGAGTTTAGTAGACTTCACACCTCTCTCGGTTGCCAATCCACCCACGGGTATTGTGCAGAACTTGACAGAGGTGGACTGACCTGACTTTATTGTCCCCTTAGTGCAAACAGTGTGTGCAGTGAGAGCTGGAGAATGTGTTTGAGACGAGGACGGCGCAGTGGAGGCCGTTGGTGTCACCACTGAAGCTGACTGATGATCTAGAGGAGAGACGGAAATGTTCATGGATGCGTTTGCTGTCGTCGCATCACCCTGTCTGACCGCAACCAAAGCCCCGGTAAGCATGCTGAACAGGCGCAGCTCATGCTGGCGCTCTTGCTCCGCTCTCTTCTCTTCTTGCTGTTGTCTTCGCTCATCAGCCTGCAACTCCTTCTCCAGCCGCGCCTCCTCCAAGGAGAGGAGGCGATCTTCAGCGCACCTCTGCCAGATAAGGAAACTGGCCAGAGCTTTGTCCAGAGGCCCATTGCTGCCACATTTACCGCTCCCGTGGCCGCATGTGGTCTTGCCCGCACGCCGGCGCCTTCTCTGTCTTACGGAAGCCAAGGGAGGGGATGCTTCCTTAAATGTTTCATGTGGCGCAGGTGCACTGCCAGATTGGGAGGCAGACCCAGCAAGGTTCAGGTCCGTCAAACCTGTTGTGGAGATGAGAAAGAATATGACATTACATTATGCACACTATTTACTGTATATCAAGTTATGAAAAATGTATGCAAAATATTGCATACATCACGTATTATGCAGATTAATTACCCCATTTATTTTGACTTGATTTTGACCGTACATGCTTCTGTACTTCCTTACGGTCAGTGATCAGTTCAATGTATACGTCAGTGCAAAGATGAGTAAGGAGAATTCTGTGACAAATTTCACTTCAAAATACACCCCGTTGGTACTTTGGATAATACTGTTACCATGTTTTGAGCAAATGAATTACGTATATTTAGTAAAACAAAAAAAATGTGTATGACATTCGGACAATAAAATGTAATTTGTGTCAAAATATTGAGGTATTTTTTAAAGGTTAATTTTAATTATGCTAGCAACAAATGTGATATGATTTTAAAAAATTTTAAAAAATCAATTAACAGCACTAAAAAAAATCACAACCATTTTCCCACTGCATGGTCAAACTATTATTTAGTCCTTTCATCATCACAATCATTTTCAAAAATGATCAATCTTTTAAATGGGGGGACGATAGCACAGGTATTTCCTAACAGACTAAAACCAAGAATTCAGTTCATTGTATAATGTATTGATTGTTGGACTTGTTTTACAGTAATAATATCACAGAATTACTGTAATCATCATAACTCATAATAAGCATTTTATCAAGGGGCCCACAGCTAATTGTTTTATGTATTCCAGAAACACTACTACCATAAAAACAACTAAGGCTATCAAATAAACGACTTCTCTTATGTGATTAATCACAAAATATTGCTTTAAACATATATATATGCAGATTAATCACACAATATGTTTTACTCTACATGCTCCTTTGTCTTAACTGTGGATGGTTATCTGAAAGGCGGAGAAGGTTGCTTTACAGTCAGTGATCAGGTCAATGCAAACGTCAGTGCAAAGATGAGTGAGGACACTCCTACTGGTAAGCTGGCTGGTGATTTCCCCTCAAAATATACTTAATTTGATTTTAGCTAAATTAAATTAAATGCATTCAAGTAAAACATTTTAAAAAGGCCCTGTATGACAACATGACAATACGATTGCATTTGTGTCAAAATATTGGGTTTTTTCTTTAAATAAATTTCAATTATGCAAGTAAGTAAAAACTTATGATTAATCATGAATAATCCAAAATTAAAAGTGTGATTAATCTTTTACATCAGATTATTCATTTGATGGCACGGCTAAAAGCACTACATAGCTCCTGAACTTATCCAGTGTAAACACATTGGCATCCTCGCGATGGCATTTTAACCTCCTAAAAACCAGTGTGTTTTCCATAAACTGGATAATTTTTCTGAAATTTGTAACTGACAAAAGAAATACAGAAAAAAACAATGTCAGCTACATATGATGCTGGTTCTCAAAGCAAGAACAATAGTGAAGGGAGAAGTCCAGTGCCTGGTCCTTAGTTTTCTGGAATAGTGGCCCCTTGAACAATTTAGTTAAAACGCCCTGTTTTACAGCCATGATATCACAGAATCCCTGTAATCATCATAACACTTAATACGCATCTAATCACGGGATGTCCAAAGTGCCCGGGGCACAGTTTGCATGTTCTCCCCGTGACTGCGTAGGTTCCCTCCGGGTGCTCCGGCTTCCTCCCACCTCCAAAGACATGCACCTGGGGATATATTGGATGGCAACAATCGATTGGCCCTCATGTGTGAATGTGAGTGTGAATGTTGTCTGTCTATCTGTGTTGGCCCTGCGATGAGGTGGCAACTTGTCCAGGGTGTACCCCGCCTTCCGCCTGTGTGCAGCTGAGATAGGCTCCAGGACCCCCTGCGACCCCGTAAGGGACAAGCGGTAGAAAATGGATGGATGGATGTTACAAAAAAAAAAACATAAAAAGTGGATTACTGTAATGAAAATAGTTGAAATGTTGAAAATAACACAAAGCTGACATACAGGCAGTTTTTAGTGTTAAAAAATCCATATATCCATCAATCCATTTTCTATTAAAAACATAGATTTATATTTAATTATGTATTTGAAAATGAAAACTATCAAAATAGTAGTGAAGTAAAGTATATTCTTCTTCATGTTCTATAGCGCTTTTCTCTAGTGACTCAAAGCGCTTTACATAGTGAAAACCCATTATCTAATTTACATTTTTAAACCAGTGTGGGTGGCACTGGGAGCAAGTTGGTGAAGTGTCATGCCCAAGGACACAACAGCTGTGACTAGGATGGCAGAAGCGGGGATCGAACCTAGAACCCTCAGGTTGCTGGCACGGCCCCTCTACCAACCGAGCTACGCTGTACCTGTACCCTTTGATTTTTCCATGTGCGTCCCCTCAGTGGAAAAAAAGTTTGGACACTCTAAATCAGGGGTCCCCAACCTTTTTTGCACCACGGACCGGTTTAATGTAGGCATTATTTTCAGGGACCGGCTTTCCACTTGTGCCAGATAAATACAGCAAAAATAAGTGCATGAAAAATACGACTCACTATAACGCTGAATTAGTGGGAGCCCTGGGCTTGTTCCTTTGCAATGAGATGCAGATGGAAATCAGCCTTTGGCTACAATCTGTCACATTTATATTTGATATGTTCATTAATGTGCATTGTATCATGTCACAAAGTTGTATCGAATGGCAATTTTTTTAATGTACATCTATAAACAAGCTTAATGGTGTGTCTAGTGGGACAGGCAAAAGTTATGTCGGACTAAATGCAGTTGTTTATTAATTATTTAATGGGGATAGGTTGATTGGCAACACTAAAAATTGCTCTGGTGTGTGAATGTGAGTGTGAATGTTATCTGTCTATCTGTTGGTCCTGCGATGAGGTGGCGACTTGTCCAGGGTGTACCCCGCCTTCCGCCCTAATGCAGTTGAGATGGGCTCCAGCAACCCCCGCGACCCCAAAAGGGACAAGCGGTAGAAAATGGATGGATGGATTTTTCGCTGCGGCCCGGTAGCAAATGCTTCACGGACCGGTATGGTCCCCGGACCGATGGTTGGGCACCACTGCTCTAAATCACAATCTAATCACTACTCTCTTTGGGGCGGCATGGCGTAGTGGGTAGAGCGGCAAGTGCCAGAAACTTGAAGGTTGCAGGTTCGCTCCCCACCTCTTGCCATCCAAATCACTGCCGTTGTGTCCTTGGGCAGGACACTTCACCCTTGCCCCCAGTGCTGCTCACACTGGTGAATGAACGATGGGCGGTGGTTGAAGGGGCCGTAGGCGCAAACTGTCAGCCACGCTTCCGTCAGTCTACCCCAAAGCAGCTTGTAATGTAGCTTACCACCACCAGGTGTGAAAGTGAGTGAATGAATGATGGATTTTCACTTATTTGTGCAGCGCTTTGAGTGTTTAGAAAAACCCATCCATCGATTTTGACGGTGTGGCAAAGTTGGGAGAATGGCTGTGCCAGCAATCTGAGGGTTACTGGTTCAATCCCCACCTTCTACCATCCTAGTCACGTCCGTTGTGTCCTTAAGCAAGACACTTCACCCTTGCTCCTGATGGGTCCTGTTTAGTGCCTTGCATGGCAGCTCCCGCCATCAGTGTGTGAATGTGTGTGTGAATGGGTGAATGTGGAAATAGTTTCAAAGCGCTTTGAGTTCCTTAAAAAAAGGTAGAAAAGCCCTATACAAGTACAACCCATTTACCATGTTCTACCGCGTGTCCCTTTTGGGGTCAAGGGGGGTGCTGGAGCCTATCTCAGCTGCATTCGGGTGGAAGGCGGGGTACACCCTGGACAAGTCGCCACCTCATCACATGGCCAACACAGATAGACAGACAACATTCACACACTAGGGCCAATTTAGTGTTGCAAATCAACCTATCCCCAGGTGCATGTTTTTGGGAGAACATACACTCCACACAGAAAGATTTTCGCCACCTCATCACAGGGCCAACACAGATAGACAGACAACATTCACACTCACATTCACACACAAAGGCCAATTTAGTGTTGCCAATCAACCTATCCCATCAACCTATGTGATCAATTTTAAAACTGCTCAAATTATGTTTAGGGCATCCCAAACTCTCTACCATCCAATATACAAAACCTATTCCAGGATAGAGATGCTCACCATAGTTACAGTCTAAGAGGAAACAACAAATTATATATTCCTAAATTTAGAACAACTTTAAAATCAATGTGCATTTCAGTGCGTGGAGTCAGTCTGTGGAACAACTTAGGGGACGAGTTAAAAACATGTTCTAACATGATTCAATTTAAAAGACTGTTTAAAAAAGAAGTACTGAAGAAGTACGAGGAGGAAAGAGAGTGATGCCCTCAGCACAGAGCGATGAGAGAGAGGTGTATGGTCAGAGAGTGTTTGGGCCTGTGTGTGTGTGTGTGTGTGTGTATGTGTGTGTATGTGTGTGTGTGTTTTGTCTCGTCTTGTCTTGTCTCATAGTAACAGTGGTACTATTGTATTGTTAGTGTACAGGAGCTTTTCTTGTTTTTGTTTGTATAGTATTGTTCTTGTATTATAGTGTTTATGTTAAATGTGGAGTGAGTGAGAGGGGTTGGGATATTATAAGCATCTGCTTCACCCAACCCCTTTTCAAGGCTTGCATAAATGTCCCTGCCAAAATGTTTAAAAAAAATGTGTGTTGTTGTACTGTGCAGGTTTGAAATAAATAATTCAATCAATCAATCAATCCCCAGGTGCATGTCTTTGGAGGTGGGAGGAAGCCGGAGTACCCGGAGGGAAACCACGCAGTCACGGGGAGAACATGCAAACTCCACACAGATAGATCCTGAGCCCGGGATTGAATTTAGGACTACTCAGGACCTTCGTATTGTGAGGCACGATAGTTGTGAGATTTTAGTCTATTTTGTTTTCTCTGATGTGTTTTATGTAGTTACTGTTTTATAGTTGGATGTTTTGTATTGCTTACTCTCCTAGTATGTTTGTCTTGACTTCTGTGCAGCACTTATATAGTGAGGCACGCGCACTAATGCTATATAAATCTAATCCATTATTACTCAGATGTTATCCTAATATTAACATCTGTCACAATATCTATTGGGCTATTTATTTTCTTCTTCTTCATGTTCTATTGCCAAGTCAAATATTATTTCGAGTGCGACTGTATAGTCATCGGTGTGTTTCATGCAAAAGAAACAACCTGAAGGTGACATCCTTGCATGACCATGAGAATGTTCTCCTTGACCCGACGTGTCTTCTGTCCCTGGTAAGGATTGACCATCAGTTTCTTGCTCATCTCCTGATCTGTAGTACATTTCCGGGGGTGGAACATCAGTGTTCAGCAGACTTTCCTCAACATCCTCACACTTCACGTCCAGTGGATCTCCCATTTTGGGCGGCTGACCGAACAGAAACCCCCCAGAAGTAGCCGGACCGAAGGCGCCTGCGGAGGAACTCCCTGGCACGTACGAGTCACTCCCACACGGGCTCTGAAACACCTGCTGAGCCACCACGCTTCCACCTAAAGTTGAGTACGTGACCGCCGGCCGATTAGCCAACACCCAGTCCATGACGTCGTAGAATTTCCACGATCTCAACTTGTGGTTGTCTTTGATGCGCCGGTACTCCAGTTTCATCTTCTTGATCTTCTCCCGGCACTGGTCGCCTGAGCGGTAGATGCCCTTTTCGCGCAGGACCAGCGCGATGCGGTCAAACACACGCTGGTTGCGCAGCGAGCTCTCCAGTTCTATCTGGACGGACTCGTCGGACCACAGCTGGAGGAGCTCCACGATCTCCGGGTCGGTCCAGTTGCTGCCTCGCTCGTGTCTCCGGCCTCGAGGGTCCATAGTCCGCTACTTAGACTGGCTCACTCGGCGGTCCTGAAAGGGGGGTAAATAAATTTTTAAAAAAAACAATGTTCTGTGCTTCTTCTCACCGTGACTACGCATAGATGTACAAGTACTTCCTCTTCGCCAACATAACATGTAAAATGGGCTTTGGGGCGTTTTTAACCCTGCGTTCGGTGTTTACTATCTGAGGGGGATCCACATCCGGGTTGGCTGCACATGCGTGCTTGTCTTATTCCGGGATAACTTTGGCCCGTGTTAAACTGAGAACAGGGTAGAGGCGCACGCATGCGAGTCAAAGTAAAGCCAGAGCACTGAGCTGCGTTACAGCGCCCTCTAGCGCAGCGAGTGATTAAAGTCATATGTAATTACACCATAAATCCGGGGGATGGCACTCTCCCACTGCAGTAGAAATAATCCAATCCAATCCACTTTGTTTATCAGAATCAGAATCAGAATAGTTTTATTGCCATTGTTTGAGAACGGGTTCACAAACTAGGATTTTTTCTTGGTGCAATCGTGCAACATAAAACACATATAACACAGATTTGGTAATAACAAGAGCTGTAACTGAGCTATCAGATCTTGTTATAGCAGTGACGTGCGGTGAGGTTGATGGCTGGTGAGGCACTGACTTCATCACAGTCAGATTTACAAACATATGAACCCTAAAGAGTATCTTATTCACCATTTGTTTGGCAGCAGTTAACGGGTTATGTTTAAAAGCTCATACCAGCATTCTTCCCTGCTTGGCACTCAGCATCAAGGGTTGGAATTGGGGGTTAAATCACCAACAATTATTCCCGGGCACGGCGCCGCTGCTACCCACTGCTCCCTTCACCTCACAGGGGGTGATCAAGGGGATGGGTCAAATGCAGAGGACAAATTTCACCACACCTAGTGTGTGTGTGACAATCATTGGTACTTTAACTTAACTTTAACTTTACACATACAAACTGTAGCACACAAAAAAGCACATTTAATTTAAAAAAAAACTTGATTATGGTCTTACCTTCACTTATAAATGAAGTCCATGCGCCGCTCCTTTTGAGCAAAAGCATCGATAACTTGTTTATAGAAGTCTTCCTTATCTTTCTTCAGTTTTAAAAGTCTCTCTGTCTCGATGGAGATCTTCCTTTAAATATTACCTCCTGCTTCGATTGAAAGTCCAGTTTAGAAAACTGTTTTATTTTAGATATGTAATCCTCCATGTTAAAAGTCCAGGCAAGAGGAAAAAATAAACGATCGCTGCTAACTGTTGCTGCTTGTTGTCACTTCTTCTGCAGCCCAGTAGTCGCAAGAATGATCTCTGGGATCACTACCGCCCTCTACCACCAGGAGGCGGGATTACTGCGAGCCTCACACAGTGTGTCTTTGCAGCAGTTTTATGATTGCTCAGCACAAGAAATACGTTACACATATACAGTTGTTGACAAAATACACTGTACATTATATACCTCAGCTAACTAAACTATGGAAATGTATAATATAATTCATATAGCAATACGGTCTCACTGCACAGCAGGCCTGCAGTTAGCCGAGTCATTGCGCAATCCATGGTGAGGCTCAACTCAGTGGTGCCTCAACTGGCTGGTGACTCACCGCAAGTCTCTTCTCAGTATTTGAACAGCAAATGTGAAAATTCAGCAATTTTGAATAAAAATAATATTAAACTGGTGAAGTTAAATGGAAAATAACTTTATAGTATAATCACTGGATACATATAACAATTTAATTTTTTTTTTTTTCTTTCTACATTTTTTTTCTTTCCATGATGGCACGTGAGGCTCCGCCTCACCTGCCTCCCCTGACTGCACGTCACTGTGTTATAGACTAAGAAGGAATTCAAAGGAGCTACTGTTAGGAGTTATTGTTCATGTGCCTGATGGCCGAGGGGAAAAAACTGTTCAGGTGGCGGGAGGTGTGGGTCTGCAATGGACCATAGTCTCCTGCCTGAGGGCAGAGGGGAGAATAGTTTGTGTCCAGGGTGAGAAAAGTCAGCTGTGATCCGACCCACACGCCTCCTGGTCCTGGAGGAGAACAAGTCCTGGAGGGATGGGAGCTTCAATCAATCAATCAATCTTTATTTATATAGCCCTAAATCACAAGTGTCTCAAAGGGCTGCACAAGCCACAACGACATCCTCGGTACAAAGCCCATATACGGGCAAGGAAAAACTCACCCCAGTGGGACGTCGATGTGAATGACTATGAGAAACCTTGGAGAGGACCGCATATGTGGGTAACCCCCCCCCCCCCCCTCTAGGGGAGACCGAAAGCAATGGATGTCGAGTGGGTCTGACATAATATTGTGAGAGTCTAGTCCATAGTGGATCCAACATAATAGTAAGCAGCCAATCACCTTCTCAGCAGCACGTACGATGCGCTGCAGTGAATGCTTATATATATATATACATAGCACATTTCAAAAAACAATAGAAGTTTCACAAAGTGCTGCACAGAAGTCAAGACAAACATACTAGAAGAGTAAGCAATACAAAACATCCAAATATAAAAGAGTAACTACAGAAAACACATCAGAGAAAACAAAATAGACTAAAATCACACAACTATCGTGCCTCACAATACGAAGGTCCTGAGTAGTCCTAAATTCAACCCCGGGCTCAGGATCTTTCTGTGTGGAGTTTGCATGTTCTCCCCGTGACTGCGTGGGTTCCCTCCGGGTACTCCGGCTTCCTCCCACCTCCAAAGACATGCACCTGGGGATAGGTTGATTGGCAACACTAAATGGGCCCTAGTGTGTGAATGTGAGTGTGAATGTTGTCTGTCTATCTGTGTTGGCCCTGTGATGAGGTGGCGTCTTGTCCAGGGTGTACCCCGCCTACCGCCCGAATGCAGCTGAGATAGGCTCCAGCACCCCCCGCGACCCCAAAAGGGACAAGTGGTAGAAAATGGATGGATGGATGGGCACACAACTCTCATGCTGGTTTAAAAGCCAAAGAGTAAAAATATGTTTTAAGACGCGATTTAAAAAAGTAATTAAAGAGGGAGCCATCCGAATAGCAAGAGGGATATTGTTCCAAAGTTTTGGAGCCACGGCAGAAAAAGCACAATCACCTCTGCATTTTAAACAGGTTTTTGGGACGACAAGAAGAAACTGATCAGCTTGATTGATTGAAACTTTAATTAGTAGATTGCACAGTACAGTACATATTCTGTACAATTGACCACTAAATGGTAACACCCGAATAAGTTTTTCAACTTGTTTAAGTCGGGGTCCACGTTAATCAATTCATGGTACATAGCTGACCTCAGAGACCTTGTGGGGGGGCATTTTTAAAAGGTCTGACATGTATTGTGGCGCTTATCCGTTAAGAGATTTAAAAAAAAACAACAACAATATTTTCAAATGAATTCTAAAATGAACTGGGAGCCAGTGAAGGGATTCTCAAATTGGGGTAATGTGTTCATGTTTTTTTTAGTGCCAGTTAAAAGGCGAGCAGCAGCATTTTGGACTAACTGCAATCGAGCAATTGAGGCCTGGTTCATTCCAGCGTAGAGGGAGTTGCAGTAGTCCAAACGTGATGAAATAAAAGCATGGATTGCCCGCTCAAAGTCGTTAAAAGATGAAACTGATTTAATTTTTGCTAAGAGTCTTAGATGATAAAAACTAGATCGTACAAAGGAGTTAACCTGCTGCTCCAATTAAACATCTTTGTCGAACTTAAATCCAAGATTTGTGACTGTTGGTTTTAAATAAGGCATCAGGGGGTCCAGGTCACTGGGGTGAGCAGTCTGTTTTACTTTTGAGTCAAATAAAATAATTTCCGTCTTGTTCTCATTTAAGTTTAGAAAGTTTACTGCCAACCATGCTTGTATGTCATCAAGACAATTTAAAAGTAATTTTAAATGTGTGTCACTTTTCTCAGGTACTCCCACAACCGTCTCTTCTCAGTATTTGAACGGCAAATGTGAAAATTCAGCGATTTTGAATAAAAATAATCTAAAACTGGTGAAGTTAAATGGAAAATAACTTTATAGTATAATCACTGGATACATATAACAATTTAATTTTATAAAAAAAATTTTCTTTCTATGATGGCAGGTGAGGCGGGGCCTCACCTGCCTCTAGTGGTTAGCGCCTTGCATGGCAGCTCCCGCCATCAGTGTGTGAATGTGTGTGTGAATGGGTAAATGTGGAAGTAGTGTCAAAGCGCTTTGAGTACCTTGAAGGTAGAAAAGCGCTATACAAGTACAACCCATAGTGACTGCACGTCACTGGAATACAGATATGAATCAAAGCCAAATCATCAAATCAAATAAGGGTCATATAATCCATACATTAATTCATTTTTTTATTATTTCTAATAGAAAAACCTGATGGATACAATAACTCTCATAGATGTGTTATTAAATAGAAAAACAGACACATAACACACAAATAATTCCAGATATAGACAATCTATCCATTCATTTTATTTATTTTTTAATTACTCTATTTTACTTACAAAAACCACACAGGAGATGAATCAGTTCAACAAAATAATACATGATAATGCAATAAAAATACAATTCCAAACGAATCCTAGCCTTGCAACATTTCAAATAGCAATCCCCACAGCAACTGAAAAGACACACAAACACAACACAAAAAACAAAAAATTCAAGCAAAAATGAATATTATCAACAACAGTATCAATAATGATAAGAATACCGACATAATGGTGATTAAAAAATTAAACAACAACAATTAAACAAATCACCAAAATCCAGAGGATGGCACTCTCCCACTGCAGAAGAAATAAGCGTCATATAATCCATACATAATTAATTTGTAAATTGTTTCTAATAAGAACACCCGATGGATACAATAACTCTCATAGATGTGTTATTAAATAGAAAAACAGACACATAACACACAAATATTTCCAGATATAGACAATCTATCCATCCATTTTCTTTTTTTTAACTATTACTCTATTTTAATTACAAAAAACACACAGGAAATTAATCAGTCCAACAAAATAATACAATAACAATACAATTCCAAACGAATCTTAGCCCTGCCACATTTCAAATAACAATCCACACAGCAACTGAAAAGGCTCACAAACACAACACAAAAAACTAAAAATTCAAACAAAAAAGAATATTATCAACAACAGTATCAATAATAATAAGAATACATACATAATAGTGATTAAAAAGTTAAACATCAACAACTATCAAACAAATCACCAAAATCCAGATGATGGCACTCTCCCACTGCAGTAGAAATAAGCGTCATATAATCCATACATTAATTTTTTTTTTAATTATTTCTAATAGAAACACCCGATGAATACAAAAACTCTCATAGATGTGTTATTAAATAAAAAACAGACACATAACACACAAATCTTTCCAGATATAGAAAATCTATCCATCCATTTTCTTTATTTTTTAATTACTCTATTTTACTTACAAAAACCACACAGGAGATGAATCAGTTCAACAAAATAATACATGATAATGCAATAAAAATACAATTCCAAACGAATCCTAGCCTTGCAACATTTCAAATAGCAATCCCCACAGCAACTGAAAAGACACACAAACACAACACAAAAAACAAAAAATTCAAGCAAAAATGAATATTATCAACAACAGTATCAATAATGATAAGAATACCGACATAATGGTGATTAAAAAATTAAACAACAACAATTAAACAAATCACCAAAATCCAGAGGATGGCACTCTCCCACTGCAGAAGAAATAAGCGTCATATAATCCATACATAATTAATTTGTAAATTGTTTCTAATAAGAACACCCGATGGATACAATAACTCTCATAGATGTGTTATTAAATAGAAAAACAGACACATAACACACAAATATTTCCAGATATAGACAATCTATCCATCCATTTTCTTTTTTTTAACTATTACTCTATTTTAATTACAAAAAACACACAGGAAATTAATCAGTCCAACAAAATAATACAATAACAATACAATTCCAAACGAATCTTAGCCCTGCCACATTTCAAATAACAATCCACACAGCAACTGAAAAGGCTCACAAACACAACACAAAAAACTAAAAATTCAAACAAAAAAGAATATTATCAACAACAGTATCAATAATAATAAGAATACATACATAATAGTGATTAAAAAGTTAAACATCAACAACTATCAAACAAATCACCAAAATCCAGATGATGGCACTCTCCCACTGCAGTAGAAATAAGCGTCATATAATCCATACATTAATTTTTTTTTTAATTATTTCTAATAGAAACACCCGATGAATACAAAAACTCTCATAGATGTGTTATTAAATAAAAAACAGACACATAACACACAAATCTTTCCAGATATAGAAAATCTATCCATCCATTTTCTTTTTCTTTTTTAATTACTCTATTGTATGTACAAAAAACACACAGGAAATGAATCACTCCAACAAAATAATACATGATAAAACAATAACAATACAAATAGCAATCCACACAGCAATTGAAAAGACACACAAACAAAACACAAATAACAAACAATTCAAACAAAAATGTATATTATCAACAACAGTATCAATAATAATAAGAATACCAACATAATTGATTAAAAATTAAACAACAACAATCAAACAAATCACTGTTATTATCACTTATCATTTCCATCGCAATTACAGCCATTAATAAAAAACAAAAAAACAATAGTGTCACAGTGGCTTGCGTTACATCTCATAAGTTTCGCAACACACTGTATCCATTGATTAACAGAAGGACTACACAAAAATAAATAATATTTTAGGTCTATTTAATGGTTAAAACAATTTAATATCCATCCATTTCCATACACAAGGTCACTGATGAGCTGGAGCCTATTACACCTTGTAGTGGTCACCATCAGTCAATCACAGTGTACACAAAGACAAACAAACCTGTACACTCACACCCATTAACAATTTACAGTCTCATGTATAAGTCATGCATGTTTTGAGGGATGTGGGAGTACCTGAGAAAACTCACAAACATGAGAGAACATGTACATTCCACATAGATATGCTCTATCAATCAATCAATGTTTATTTATATATAGCCCTAAATCACAAGTGTCTCAAAGGGCTGCACAAGCCACAACGACATCCTCGGTTAAGATCCCACATCAAGCCAAGGAAAAACTCAACCCGGTGGGATGACAATGCGAAACCTTGGTGTTATGCATCAGGAAGACAATTAGTATACAATTTATTATTAATATTTTGTTTCCACATTAACTTTTGTCACATTGAATGTTCTATTATGGCATTCATTATCACATTGGTAACTTATGTATGTATTATTAAATGTTTTAATGAGTAAATATAAGGCAACATATAACTACAACAACAATAATAGTTTCAGTCTCCAGTTCTTCACTACAAATCTGTAGAAGCTTCTAAGAATGGAGCTACATACCTAGTCCAGCATACTGCAGCTTCCTGAAGAAGTAGAGATGCTGCAGTGTTCCTTCGTGAGCAGACTCCAGGTGAGGTCACTGGATAGATGGACTCCAAATACCTGAAGCTGAGGACCGTTTCCACATTTGCTCCTCCGATGTGCAGGAGCATATAAATTATTAAGCGTATAAAGTCAACTAGTTTTTTCATTCTACTGGTACTTTAAGGGTGTACATTAAAGGGGAACTGCACTTTTTAAAAATATTTTGCCTATCGTCCACAATAATTATGAAAAACATGATGACGGATGTTATTTTTCTAAATATTAAATAAATGCGATCAAAAGTCTGCTTACAATGGAGCCTACGGTAGCCGCTAAATGTTGCATTTAAAGCCCTTGAAAAAGCATCCTCCATTAATGTTTTATATACACGATGTATGTATATATGTAATGTAGCAACTGGCACATGTATAGCAACATTTCATATTTACGTATTTTGATAATTTTAAGCATACTCAGCACATTAACAGCGTTTGCTTTTTCCCCATCACTGATTATTACTCACTGCAGACTTTATAAGAGCTAACAAACATAATAAAATATCACTTACTGTACAATGTCTGCTGTCTAATGACAGATACCAAGATGAAGAATGTCTCATAATCCTAGTTTGTCTACATTGGCGCTTATACTACCAATATCACTAATACTTGGTTAACATTCAAGTCACAAAATGTAAATTGTGTAATGTCGGCGGTTTTTAAATGGTTATTTATTGGATTTTATGGGCGGAATAGAGGATCCCCCATTGGCTCCGCTGTAAGCGGACTTTATTTATGTTTATTTAATATTTAGAATGCATTAAAAATCCATCTGTCGTTGTGTCTTTCATAGTAATTGTGAAGCATAGGAAACATTAAAAAAAAAGTGCAGTTCTCCTTTAAGGAACGCCTCAATTATTAAAGTGTGGCTCAGCCCGGGTGTCTAGTTTGCTCGTAAGGTGAAATGCCAATGTGTTTACAGTGGTACAACAGGAGCACAGTAATGTTTTTTTTTTATTTGCTACAAAGATGTTTGTCTCCCAAGTTTAGAACTGAAGCTATAGTGTTATTCCCAGGTTGGACTTGTTTCTCCGGCCGCCTGTCAAATAGCCCTGCTTTATTGGCATAAGAGAGCGTAAAGGTGACTAAAGGGTGTTTTTTCATGTCTAGAGGGCTCTCATAATGTTGAAAAACTTAATTAGAAGGTCTTAAACGTGCATTTAATGCTGGAACTATGAAAAATTATAAATTTGTTATCCAAGATTCCCACTTTGTTTCCACCGGAACCAATTAACCGCAATAAATAAGAAACGATCTGACTGTACACTTTTTTTTTTTTTTCCAAACTTGTTTTGACTTAGTATTTGTTACTGAATTGGAACTATCCATCCCTTGTCTACCGCTTGTCCCTCTAGGGCAGGGGTCCCCAAACTTTTTGACTCTGGGGCTGCATTGGGTTAAAACAATTTGGCCAGGGCGCCGGGCTGTATATATATATATATCTATATATATATAGATATATATATACATATATATAGGTATATGTACAGTACAGGCCAAAAGTTTGGACACGCCTTCTCATTCAATGCGTTTTCTTTATTTCCATGTCTATTTACATTGTAGATTGTCACTGAAGGCATCACAACTATGAATGAACACATGTGGAGTTATGTACTTAACAAAAAAAGGTGAAATAATTAAGATCATGTTTTATATTCTAGTTTCTTCAAAATAGCCACCCTTTGCTTATATATATATATATATATATATATATATATATATATATATATATATATATATATATATATATATATATATATATATATCCATCCATCCATCCATCCATTTTCTACCGCTTGTCCCTTTTGGGGTCGTGGGGGGTGCTGGAGCCTATCTCAGCTGCATTCGGGCGGAAGGCGGGGTACACCTCAATCATCATCATCAATCATCAATCATTGATACTTTAACTTTAACTTTTAACTTTAACCCTGGACAAGTCGCCACCTCATCACAGGGCCAACACATATAGACAGACAACATTCACACTCACATTCACACACTATTATATATATATATATATATATATATATATATATATATATATATATATATATATATATATATATGTGTGGGTGTATTACTCACGCATTAATTGACTGAGTGCACACTTGATGTCACGTTATCGATGGAAGAATTTATTTTAAGACAATATGATTTGCCTGAGCGACTCGGAGACACTGACAGTAACAAGCAGTAGAAAATGGATTAGAAAGGACATATTTAAAAGGCTACAGCACCCCCCGCCACCCCGAAAGGGACAAGAGGTAGAACATCAATGGATGGATGGATATTTAAAAAATAAAATAAAATAAAATAAAAATAAATAAATAAATACAATTAAAAAAATTAATTCAACTTGGGCCGAATCCGGCCCGCGGGCTGTAGTTTGGGGACCACTGCTCTATTTGTTGCGGGGGTGCTGGAGCCTATCCCAGCTACATCCTGTTGTAATACTTAGCATAATAATAATAATAATGATTTAATAATTTTATGAATAATTACGCGATGTGTGAGCACCTGCCACCCCCCATATCTCTGTGCACGTTTCTGCCTGCCAGCGAAATTAAATTGATTAAAACTCTAAAATTCCAACAATAAACATATACATTTTTTCCCCCAAATTTCCAGGGATATAATATCTTGTTCCTTCGTCGGCAGCGAAAGCCACGATAAAGCATGCTCGACGTCTCGTACGCTCGAAGAGTGACGTATTTCCTGGACAAAGGAGCTGTTTTGTTGTCATTCATCCAGTCGTCCACGCGACACTCCACGCGTAGGCAATCTCGCCTCTTACTGCTCCTTTCCTCCACATGTTATCGCTCCTTCACTACGCTGCGTAAACGCGTGTTCTTGTCCATGAGACTGTTACGTTAAAAGAACGTCCTTCGATCCGAGCAAAATATATTTTCTTGGAATGGTGAAGTTGAGCAGCGGGTAAGAACCATGCTGGGGAAGTTGGCCGTGGATGACCAGCTGGCGTTTAAGGTGCGTGCTTTCAAAGCGTTAGGCTCAATTTAAAGCGGAAATGGCAAAGGGACAACAAAAGGAGAGTAGAAGGTGGGACGTATTGGTTTCCCTTTGTAGAAAGTGCGAGTCAACCGTATGCCCAGCGGGGTGGGCAGGCACGGAAAAGTGGGTGGTAGCAACTGAAGCGTTAGCAAAAATCACCATTCTATTTTAACCGTCAACGCTGCCGACAAGCCGCGCACTACTCTGCCCAGTCAGCGGAAACCTTTCCCGGTGTCAGGGATACCAACACCGGTGTGGATCACTGGCGATGTGACCCACGGAAGGTGGATCTCTTTTCTTCCATGGGACTTGACTGAGCTCGAGTCCGCTGCACCTTCTCTGTGAACTTTGTCGGAGGTAAGACTTGTTTGCACGTTTTTTTGCATGTATAATCGCCTAGATTTAGGGGTTTGCTTTCCCCCTAATACTTAGCTGTACGCACACAATGCATGCATTGCTCATAGGTATTCGCCTTATTCACCCCACCTATCTCATCAAAGACATTTATCAGTGTAAAGTAGTGCACATTAGGTGGGTATGATTTATGGAAAATCAGAATTGTGTTTATCAGTAACCACGTTGGTCAACATCCATCCATCCATCTTCTTCCACTTATCTGAGGTCGGGTCGCGGGGGCAGCAGCCCAAGCACGGAAGCCCAGACTTCCTAACCTGACTCTCGGCAGATCCTTGTAGTTCGCTGAGCTCCACACAAGGACCTGAGACTTCTCAATAGGAGATGTATTTCAGAAGGCGGGGCCTTGTAGAAAAATCATTGTATGTGATTGGATAAACCACTTGTCCGTTATCTTGAATGACGTGCTACTTCAACCACTCACATCGAAATCAACCCATGACGCTGATGAGAGCGACTCTGGGAAATCCAAAACAGAACAGCCGACATATTGGATAACGACAGAGCGAAAAGTTAGATAACTTTCACTGAAACAACGCAGCAATGTCAGTAGACGATCGATGTCGTTTGTGCAAAGAAAATATGCAGAATCAATGTCAGCACATGACTCCTCGCTGCGTTGTTGTTTTAATCAAACAGTCGCTTCTGCGCTATATCGCATCTATGAAATCCCGCCCGGCGATCCTGTTTGGTTCATTATTTTTTGCTATCTTGAAGGAGTTTCAAAGTTTACTCATATAGCCCTAAATCACGAGTGTCTCAAAGGGCTGCACAAGCCACAACGACATCCTCGGCTCAGATCCCACATCAGGGCAAGAAAAAACTCAACCCAATGGGATGACAATGAGAAACCTTGGAGGGGACCGCAGATGTAGAGACCCCACCCCCCGGGCTACCGGTGCAATGGACGTCGAGTGGATCTAGCATAATAGTGTGAGAGTCCAGTCCATTGTGGATCTAACATAATAGTGTGAAAGTCCAGTCCATAGTGGGGCCAGCAGGAGATCATCTTGATTGGAGACAGGTCAGCAGCGCAGAGACGTCCCCAACTGATTCACAGATGAGAGGTCCACCACGGGTCTTTGTTTGCATTGCCCTCGAGGCCAGATCCTTCTGTGGAGCTCAGCGAACTACAAGGATCTGGCGAGAGTCAGGTTACAGACTTCCCTCTCCCTAGCCACTTTGTCCAGCTCCTCCCGGGGGATCCCGAGGCGTTCCCAGGCCAGCCGGGAGATATCGTCTTCCCAACGTGTCCTGGGTCTTCCCCGTGGCCTCCTACCGGTCGGACGTGCCCGAAACACCTCCCCGGGAGGCGTTTGGGTGGCATCCTGACCAGATGCCCGAACCACCTCATCTGGCTCCTCTCGATGTGGAGGAGCAGCGGCTTTACTTTGAGCTCCTCCTGGATGACATAGCTTCTCACCCTATCTCTAAGGGAGCCCCGCCACCCGGCGGAAGAAGCTTTTTCCTGGCTCCAGAGGGGGGCCCCTGTGTTTTTATTTTTCATAGAGGTCTTCGAGCTGGTTGGTCAAAATATTTTGTACAAAGTAAGATCTAGGACTGGGTTAACCAACAAACCAAATCTGATGATCACACATAAGTAAGGGTGTAACGATGCATTTTAACAATGATCCGATTCTTTTCAAAATGTGTGGTTGTCAATATGAATCAGGGACAATATTTTTTAGAATGATACGAAACAATTGAATTAGTTAAGATCTATTCAGTAACTTTTTATCAAAATAACCAAGCAATGTAACTGAAATAAATAGTGGACACTCATCAATCAATCAATCAAAGTTTACTTATGTAGCCCTTAATCGCAAATGTTTCAAAGGGCTGCACAAGCCACAAAAATACTATAGGTAAAGTTTCTTATATTTCTGTTATTTATTGTAAGGGAATTAGGTATAAATTAATTATGAATACAAACAAGCAACTAAACAACAATTGATGGCCAATGCATTTACATCTTATTTGAAAAAAGTGCAACCAACACTTTACTTTGAATTAACAAGAGGAACACTTTCTGCTCACATTTTCAATATTTAATACATTTTCTATAAAAGTGCAAGTAACATTTTAACAATAAATTAACCTGCTAAGTTCCCAGACCATAAGTATCTGTTCTCCGCATTGGCATTGGCAAGTAACATAAACTTCTAACTTATATCTGTCAGTAGACTCGCTACGGAAGCCCTGAAAACTACCGGTATATGGGGTTTACATAACTCACCCACGGAACTTTAGTTATTAGAACGTTCCAGTTGTCACGGTTTTTCACGGGACACATTTCTGGCGTTGTTGTTGCACTAGTGAGCCACGGATGAGGAGACGCTGCTCCGTTATTGATTTTAAGTAAAGTCTGAATATCAACGTCTGCTGCAAATGGTGAGATCAGTAAGCTCCAGATTGTCCAGAATAGGGCAGCAAGGCTGGTTCTTGGTTGTTCACAAAGAACCAATGTGAACCAAATGCATGCTTCTCTTTCATGGCTAACAGTGCAGAACAGGTTGTCAGCTAATACTCTTATATTGCTCAAATCAGTAACCGGTAGTAAAACTCCTGCTTTTCTCATGGCCCAAATAGTTCACAGTGGCACTATACATAATCATAACACCAGGGCGTCCAGTGAGGGGCATTTTGTACTCCCTCGTCCTAGGAAGAATGCTTTGCGGAAATCTTTTATTTATAGATCTTTATCGCTCTGAAATAACCTGCCTCAAATTCTCACCGGCATTGAAAGTAAACAGGTTTTTAAAAAGAGAGTAATATTTTATCTGAGTCTTTAAATTAGTTTGCTCGTTGATGATTTGTTTGGTTTTATATTGTGTAGTTATATTTATATGGTAATTATTATTCTGTGACTGTAAATTGTTTGCTTGTTTTCTTATTGATGCTTTTATTTTTAATTTTTTTCTGTATTGTGTAGTTATAATTATATGCTTTTATTTGTAATTGTATTGAATTGTGGACCCCAGGAAGACTAGTGGGTTGTTGAGGCCACCAGCTAATGGGGATACTTAATAGAAATCAAATCAAATCATTAAAACAGTTAGCTCCATCTTTTGACACTTCTTTGACCCCTGTCCTTGCACGCTACACCGCTACAACAAAAATGACGTCAAGAAGACTGTCGAAGTGGACCCATGTAAATAAGACCGCCCACAAAACGGCGCATCCTAAAGCGACGGTCAGAAAGCGACTTGAAGATGACCTGTAAAACATAATCTGAGCAACATTTTTAGACCACAAGAAAGTGTTTTAAATTGAGAAAAAAAATCATGATACAACCCATTTAATGCGCTTTATAATCTGTTGCACCTCTTGTATGTAAATAGACCTGACTAGACCCGCTCGTCGGCAGTGCGTCTTATAATCAGATGCGCCCTATGGTCCGAAAAATACGGTTCCAGTAGAGTGGAAAACCAAGTTGACTTTATATGCATATTTGTGTTTCATTGTATCCATTAAACCATATCCAATTGTATTTACAATCCGCAAAGTATGTGAAAATACCTTCTAAAATGCCACAAATTCAGTTAGCCATCTTGAATATTCCACTCCGAACGCCTTCTGCACTTTCCATAGATTCTACGTCATTCGAGTAACGCTTCTGCACTCTGACCGTATCATCATATCAGTCATGCTGGAAATATGCAAGCATTTGAAAGAGATGTGGTTTGTCATTGACAATCCTCATGTAAGACAAGAACCCATATGCTTGGCTTTTTTTATGCATTCGAAATCATAAATAAGTGGCTAACAATTGAGTCAACAGATCGAGGGTCCTCTATTGCGCTCATTATACCCTCTCTAAAAACTTCCAGAAACTGCTAACAATACTCCATTTACATGTCCTAACCTGAAAATTAACCAAATATGAGTGATATTGTTATTATAAGCGCCAACGCAGACGGACTGTTTTAGCGGCCATTGGTAACCGTGAACTAATTGTTGACACACTATAAGCCGGTGGCTGCTTTTGCTTCCTATTAAACTTGCTAAAAGTAAATTTTTGATTATAATTCATGCATCTCTCACCTGGTAGTAGACAAATGTGGTCATGGATTGACAGGCCAATCGACTTTCACGTCCCCGAAGTGGCGAAAAAGACACAAAAAGGCGCTTGTTGAAGCAACTTTTGTAACCCTTCATGAGGATTGTGATTGAATTTTTATCTTAACGGTATATGTGGGAGCGTCCTGTCGGTGGACATCCCAGCGAGAGTGGAAATATTACAGTAAGTGTTTGTTTTATTATGGTTTAATATGGTTATGGTTTAATGTGGTTAGTTTGTATGTTCAGCATCTCGCAATGCTGCGGATGCGAGTGTTGTAATAAAGCTGCATCCATAGCAGTCGGCTTTCTAAAAACCTATTGCAGATCTTCTTTGTGTTCGGGCTCTAAAATATAAGTTTATTTTCTCATAGTTTTTCCCAAAGCAATTGTTGTTGGCTCTCACAAAGTCTGCTTGATTAGCATTGTTGTTGATGGGAAGAGAATCTTTGGTTCCTAGCTTGATGTCACAAGATCATTATCTTTCAAAATGGTGAGGGAATATCTGTAGGATTTATACTAATTTGATCATATCTATTTATTTGCAAACTTTGAAAGTGTTTTGGTGTCATAAATCATACATATAATAATAGCTTCAATATAGAGGCAACTTCTTTTTCCTCTCTACTGCTACTTTAATTATGTCCAGGGAGCTGGGACCACATGACGCAAGGGAGACAAGTTACAACCACTCTACCAACTGAGCCATGCATCAACTCGACTCACCATGGTTGAAGGCAGAGGAATGCCTAATAAAACCCAGAGAACACCATCCCTACAGTTACAGTACAGATGAATCTTCCTTTATGACATTGGTCCAGAATGCAAGACCAAGTTCCCAACATAATTTCAGAGGAGTAGCTCAAGAATATGCCTAATCAGTCTGCGGACCGCAATCCAGTTGAAATTTTATGGAAATAGCTGAAAGATCAAGTTGCCAAACCAACGGCTTCAAAACCCTTAGGATTTGTAAAGTAGTATTGGACCAAAATCTCTCCTGAGAGGGACCAACTACAAAAAAAGTACAATGGATCCTCGATTCACAAATGCTTCTATCGCGCCAGATATGCCTCTCTGTATGGACCATGTCTCGGCGTGCGAAAAGTAAAATTATTTTACCTTGCGTCTGGAAATATATGCACAATTTTTGTTACATTTCGGACGTAGTTGCCACTAGCGTTAGCACAAACTAGCAGTGTGAGGCAATCTCTCAGTGGCTTGTGTCCGGGTAGTGCCTTCTCTTTTGCTGTAATAGAGGTCCTTTGGCTTGCGGGGCCTTCATTTCGGAGATTTTATCAGCAAAGGGGGCTTTGTTCCGCAGCAAGTTTTTAATTGTGATGAAACCAAAAAAAGATGCCACAGCGGACCTCTATTACAGCAAAAAAAGAAGGCACTATCTGGACTCAAGCCACTGAGGGATTGCCTCACACTGCTTGTTTGTGCTAACGCTAGTGGCAACTACGTGAATCCACTGCTCGTACTTTATGCGTATATTTCCAGACACAAGGTAAAATCATTTTACTTTTTTTTTTAAGGGCACCAACAAGACTTATGTCTGTGTGCATGTTCAGGGTTTGGCATTTAAAGGGGAACATTATCACAATTTCAGAAGGGTTAAAACCATTAAAAATCAGTTCCCAGTGGATTTTTTTTATTTTTCGAAGTTTTTTTCAAAATTTTACTCATCACGCAATATCCCTAAAAAAAACTTCAAAGTGCCTGATTTTAACCATCGTTATATACACCCGTCCATTTTCCTGTGACGTCACACAGTGATGCCAATACAAACAAACATGGCGGTTAGAACAGCAAGGTATAGCGACATTAGCTCGGATTCAGACTCAGATTTTAGTGGCTTAAGCGATTCAACAGATTACGCATGTATTGAAACGGATGGTTGTAGTGTGGAGGCAGGTAGCGAAAACAAAATTGAAGAAGAAACTGAAGCTATTGAGCCATATCGGTTTGAACCGTATGCAAGCGAAACCGACGAAAATGACACGACAGCCAGCGACACGGGAGAAAGCGAGGACGAATTCGGCGATCGCCTTCTAACCAACGATTGGTATGTGTTTGTTTGGCATTAAAGGAAACTAACAACTATGAACTAGGTTTACAGCATATGAAATACATTTGGCAACAACATGCACTTTGAGAGTGCAGACAGCCCAGTTTTCATCAATTAATATATTCTGTAGACATACCCTCATCCGCTCTCTTTTCCTGAAAGCTGATCTGTCCAGTCCAGTTGGAAATGCATCTGCTTTGAGTGTCGCAGGATATCCACACATTCTTGCCATCTCTGTCGTAGCATAGCTTTCGTCGGTAAAGTGTGCGGAACAAACGTCCAATTTCTTGCCACTTTCGCATCTTTGGGCCACTGGTGCAACTTGAATCCGTCCCTGTTCGTGTTGTTACACCCTCCGACAACACACCGACGAGGCATGATGTCTCCAAGGTACGGAAAACAGTTGAAAAAACGGAAAATAAGAGAGCTGATTTGACCCGGTGTTTGTAAAGTGTTTGAGAAAATGGCGGATTGCTTCCCGATGTGACGTCACATAATAGAAAGGCGTTTAATTCGCCAAAATTCACCCATTTAGAGTTCGAAAATCGGTTAAAAAAATATATGGTCTTTTTTTGCAACATCAAGGTATATATTGACGCTTACATAGGTCTGGTGATAATGTTCCCCTTTAAGCTTGCTGTGTGATGAGCAGTGTTGGGACTAACGCATTACAAAGTAACGCATTACTGTAGAAGTAATTATTCATGTTTACATTGATTCTTATGGGAAACTCTGCTTCACTATACAAACGTTTCGGTTGACGAACCATGTTGAAGAACCAATTAGGTTTGTAGATTGAGGTTTCACTCTAAGGGCGTACTCACACTTGGAGAATCATACCATGCGTCGGCCCACTTATGATCACATGAGGCCATCACGCACATGCACACACACAGCGTCGCTGAGTCTAGGGCTGCAACGAACAACTAATTTGATAATTGATTAATCTGTTGATTATTACTTCAATTAATCGATTAATAATTGGATAAAAGAGACAAACTACATTTATATCCTTTCCAGTATTTTATTTAAAAAAACAAAACAGCATACTGGCACCATGTTCTTTCAACTTGCCAAATAAAACAAAGCAAATGTTACAAAAATTTTTTTTTTTTAAATAAAGTGTAACCAGAAGAGTGTAACCAGGGTTGAGGATGTGAATCATTTGTCTAAAACCTTCATCCTCCACCATTGATAGTGACCTCATGTCAGTTACCAACATATTCAGGATACCATCAGTCAATGCAGCTGCTTGCTGTGGTGTGCAGACCTTCCTTTGTACGAAGCCGCTAATGCTGGGTTGTTTTTTTCTGGAATGAGATAAACCATATATTGAACGTACATAGTAACATCATTTACATGTAACTCAATATATACCTAGTTGATTTAATTAATAATATCTGACGTAAAAGGCAAATACGCCACCACATTAAAAAAAAAACTAAATTAAATAAATGGACATTGGGGCTGCAGCATACACCAATAATGAATGAATGAATGAAATAAGTTTATTTCGGTCATATAATCAACCATTAACCATTTTGTGTGAGCAGTTTAACAGTACACATTATATATATTTAACAATCATACACATTTACACACTAAAATAAAATAAAAAGAATGACCGAAAAAGGAATATTCTGAAGCCAAAGCTTATATTTGCCTACCCTATACCTCCACTGAAAATAAGATTGTCTAGAACATCAACGTAAAAAAAAAAAAAATCAATGGGATGAAAGTAATTGTTACTATATTTTATAATTTTCAATTATTTCACCTTTCAAGGTTTTTTTAAACCTTAACAAAGAACTACATGTCTTCAACTCATCACTGAGCTTGTTCCACCATTTAACTCCTAAAACTGAAATACATTTGTATTTTATATTCGTTCTTACTTTACCTATTTCAAAAATCAATACCCCCCGTAAATTATAGTTTTCTCCTCTTAATTGAAATAACTTAAGAATACAAGCTGGAAGGCTGTTGTTCTTTACTTGAAACATAATTTCCATTGTTTTTAAAAACACAATATCTGAACATTTTAACACATTATAACTTATAAATAATGGATTGGTATGTTCATAGTAGCAAGCTTTGTGTATTATTCTAATGACCCTTTTTTGAAGTTTAATTATTGGGTCTATGTTTGTTCTATAAACATTTCCCCACACTTCAACACACTATGTTAAATATGGAAAGATAAAAGAATAATATAACATATGCAGACATTTCTTATTCAGCATGTGTCTTACTTTATAAAGAATAGCAATGGATTTGGATATTTTTCCCTTTATATATTCAATATGCGGTTTCCAACATAATTTATGATCAATTATTATTCCCAAGAATTTAGTTTCATATACTCTATCAATTTCCACTAGATTTAATTTTAATTTTGCTTCACAATTTGTCCTTGCACCACTAAATAATAACACAGAGATGTAACTCAGATCAGAACTGGATCAGATATTGTACACATTTCTGTTGTGAATAATAAAGGATTAATTTTAGGCTGCCTCTGAATAATGGCATGAAATATTTCAGCATCTTCATAACGTTTAGTTATACTAAAGCATCACTCAAATCTAAATAGACTTATATAGCTTTATTGGGCCCGGCGCGGCCACTGCTGCTGCCCACTGCTCCCCTCACCTCCCAGGGGGTGATCAAGGGTGATGGGTCAAATGCAGAGAATAATTTCGCCACACCTAGTGTGTGTGTGACAATCATTGGTACTTTAACTTTTTTTTTACATTGATCGATTATGAAACGAACGTGAGATATTTCTGTCCGTTACGTTTATTTTGAAATTGGTAACCGTGCGTTTTCTCTCTCAAAACGGAGTCAAATCTGCCGGAGACACATTATCAGCCCCGCCTTGCAACAAAGGGATCACGTTAACATTACTCACATAAAAGAGCTGGCGTGCTGAATTTAGTGAATGCCTGTTGCCACTCAAAACAACACAGAAAATGAAGTCGTCGCACTCTCAAGATTCAAGATTCAAGATTGTTTATTGTCATATGCACAGTTAAACAGACAGTTTGCCGTACAATAAAAATCTTACTTTGCTAGTCCACCCTTCAACAAGTCACACGGTACTTAGCTAAAAAAAAAAAAATTATATACAAGGCACAGTGAGTAACATAACATTATTGAACATTCTGATTCACAGTCAACAGTATAAATATGGAGGTGACATTGGGTCACAGCAGCAGTTAAAACTGTCTTCAGTGATCAAAGGTGAAAAGTGTTTACAGTGATGGTTCACAGTTCGGGGGTGGTTATGGTAGCTGTCTTTTGTTCAAAAGATAAAAGTAAGAGGGGGTGGGGTGTAGCTGGGGCAGCTAGCATTCACGAGTTAGCATTCACAAGCCTGATGGCCTGTGGGTAGAAACTGTTTGTCAGTCTCATAGTCCTGGCTTTCAGGCTCCTGTATCGTCTGCCTGATGGTAGGAGGCTGAAGAGACTGTGCTGGGGGTGTGTACTGTCCTTTATGGTGTTGTGTGCTCTCCTGGTGGCCCTGGTAGAGTACATGTCCTGTAGTGAGGGGAAGGCTGCTCCTGATATATACTGAGCAGTTTTAATCACTCGCTGGAGTGCCTTCCTGTCCTTAGCAGCGCAGTTTCCATACCAGACCGTGATTGAGCTGGTAAGGACACTCTCAACCGTACTTCTATAGAAGTTGCTGAGAATTTTGGGTGGCATGCCAAATTTTCTCAGCCTTCTTAGGAAGTACAGTCGCTGCTGGGCTTTCTTTATTGTTTCTTGGGTGTTGTGAAGCTAGGTGAGGTCCTGGCTGATGTGGGTCCCGAGGAATTGAAAGGTTTTCACCCTGTCCACCTCTGTCTCCCCTATGTACAGAGGTGTGTACTGTGCACTCCTTCTCCGTGGGTCAATAATCATTTCCTTGGTCTTGTCTGTGTTCAAGGAGAGATCATTACCGTGACACGGCCACCAGTTCCGCTACCTCCCTTCTGTACGCTGCCTCAGCTCCCCCGGTGATCAGTCCGACGACCGTAGTATCACCTGCAAACTTGATACTAGTGTTGTTCTGGGAGGCCACACAGTCGTGTGTGGAGAGGGTGTACAACAGGGGGCTCAGCACGCAGCCTTGGGGGGTCCCTGTGCTTAGAACCTTTGTGCCTGATGTCTGGTTGCGGATTCTGACTGACTGGGGCCGGTTTGTGACAAAGTTCAGCACCCAGTCACAGAGAGCCGGTGTCAGACCTGGCGTAGGTGTCCTTGCCCTCCAAGTGGGTGAGGGTGGTGTGGATGACGGTGTTGACTGCATCATCAGAGGACCGGTTCTGCCGATAGGCAAACTGTAGAGGGTCCAGTGTGTCTGGGATGGTCTTCTTGATGTGTGACATGAATATCCTCTCGAAGCACTTCATCACTATTGGGGTGAGTGCAACGGGGCGATAGTCATTCAGACAGGTCACAGTGTTTTTCTTTGGCGGGGGCACGATGGTGGTGGTCTTGAAGCAGGTGGGCACAACAGGTTGTGCTAGCGACAAGTTGTATATGTCAGCAAGTACGTCAGCCAGCTCTGATGAACAGACCCTGAGGGCCCGGTCAGGGATGTTGTCTGGGCCGGCTGCCTTCCGTGGGTTTGTTCTCCTCAGAACTGTACGTACCTCTGCTGTTGTCACAGTGAGTGGTGGGTCCTGCGTGCGCTCCATGGTCAGAACCCCTCTCTGTTGGTTGGTGTTGAGGACCTCGAAGCGGGCGTAGAACTCATTCAGCTCATCTGGCAGTGAGGGCTGGCTGTTTGTGACCCCCGTGCTCCCCTGCTTCTAATCTGTGATGTGTTGCAGGACTTGCCACATGCGCCGGGAATCTGCTTTAGTCTGTATTGTCCCTTGGCCTCGCTGATGGATTTACGTAGGTTATATCTGGCCTTCTTGTAGTCCTCAGCGTTGCCTGAGACAAAGTGGAGCGGGCATGTCGCTTGGACCGAACATCACAGTTAATCCAGGGTTTTTGGTTTGGGTATATCTTGTATTGTTTTGTGCGCACAGTGTTTTCCACACATGTGCTGATGTAGCCAGGAAGCATATTCCTCTATGTCCACAGTACCGTCATCCCTCTGAGCAGCAGTTTTGAACATGTCCCAGTCTGTACTGCCAAAGCAGTCCTGAAGCACTAGTTCAGAGTCTTCATTCCACACTTTAACAATTTTACTCACTGGGGGGGCTTGCTTGAGGCGCTGTCTGTAAGCTGGATATAGAAAAACTGAGATGTGATCAGAGTCCAAAGTGTGGTCTGGGTACATCCTTGTAGGCTCCCCTCACTTTGTAGTACACCTGGTCCAGAGTGTTTTTTCTCCCTCGTAGGAAAGTTTACGTACTGATGGTATTTCACTCTTATGGTTGCGGTGGTTAAAATCCCGAGCTACCGTGAACGCAGCATCAGGGTGTGCGGTCTCTTGTTTACTGATAATGTCATGCAGCAGCCCCAGCGCTGTTGTGGAGACCGCCCGTGGCGGGATGTAAACAGACAGTATAAACACTGCACTGAACTCCCTTGGCAGGTAAAAGGGTCTGCATTTCACCATCAAAAACTCAATGTTGTCCGAGCAGTGTCTTTCAACCACCTGTACGTCCGAGCACCAGCTGTTACTCACGTAAACACAGACGCCGCCGCCTCTCGCCTTTCTTGGTAGACTGAGTGCGTTGCTAGCTGGATGGCAGAGTCTGGGATGCTGTCCGAAAGCTAGGTTTCCGTGAAAGTAAGAGCATAGCATTCTCTCAGTTCACGCTGGGATGTAATCCTGGTTCTCAGCTCATCCAGCTTGTTGTCGAGCGAGCACACGTTAGCTAGCAGCAGGCTAGGTAGTGGTGGTCGTGTAGCTCTAGCCTTTAGTCTAGCATGTAGCCCCGCTCTCTTGCCTCACCGCCTTGTTGTTGTTTTGGTCTGGCTGTGGTTAGCGGGGTCTCGTCGTAGCAGAAAGTTGAAGTCCGTCAGACTATAAGTGAGCTCATGGTGAGCTTTTCCGATGTCCAGAAGTGCATCTCTGTTATAACTCATTGTTGCGTACAATAACTTTGCATTTAGGACGATCATAAATAAAAAACGTAGTTGTTGTCGGGAGGACGACACAAAGACGTCAGCCACGGGGGGCGCCATCTTGCTTTAAAAAGTTAGTAACACTCTGAAAGTTAATACACAACAGTTGCTGCTGCGCTTCCTTAAAAAAATCTCCTCATTAACAAAAGATTAAAGTTAAAGTTAAAGTACCAATGATTGTCACACACACACTAGGTGTGGTGAAATTTGTCCTCTGCATTTAACCCATCCCTTTGTTCACCCCCTGGGAGGTGAGGGGAGCAGTGGGCAGCAGCGGTGCCGCGCCCGGGAATAATTTTTGGTGATTTAACCCCCAATTCCAACCCTTGATGCTGAGTGCCAAGTAGGCAGGTAATGGGTCCCATTTTTATAGTCTTAGGTATGACTCGGCCGGGGTTTCAGCTCACCACCTACCGATCTCAGGGCGGACACTCTACCCACTCGGCCACTGAGTAGGTCACTATTAAAAACACAACGGCTCAATGTACCCGGACTATGGACTTAAAAAGTTACATACTGTGAGTTCCCTTCATCCATGGCTCCAACATGTTTCCTCTTCAGGTGCTCCCGAAGTGATGTTGTACTCCCATGCCATGCGAGGTCCTTGCCGCACATTTTGCAGGAAACTGTCTTCTTTGAAGTGCTTAAAGTAAAGTGTTCCCACACTTTTGACAACTTAGGTCGTACACTTTTCTCCATTGAAGCATTAACCTCCAGATGTTTCTCTGCTGAACTATCGGTACTGCGTTCCTCCGCCATTTTTCAAATGTTTCCAGGTAAAGGAGACGGCATCGTCACGTGAGCTGCACATGACACATCATTGGCTGGCTTACTGCCACCTCATGAGACGTAGCCGCAGCGCATGCGCATAGCATAGATTCAACGAATCGATGACCAAATTAATCACCAACTATTTTTATAATCGATTTTAATAGTTGTTGCAACCCGAGCTGAGTCATAGAACAACTCTCCTCGCAAGTAATTATCACCAACACATTTCATAACAGAAATCAAGTAAATAGACCTCAAATAAGTCAAGACATGTAATTTGATTGATGCAATCACTATTCTCACAAGCAAATAATGACAGTTGACACCTTACTTGCACAAAATAAATAGTCAGAAGGGTCAAAATAAGTTAAATTGCAGTAAAACGGCAGGATAAAAATGTGAAAGCCTGAATGCTCAGTATAAGGCCAAACCACTGGTGGTCCAGGAGTGGAAGATGGAATCCAGCACAGTGGAAATGGTTTTCGGGTCCACAAATGTATTATTTTCCCTAAAAGACACATTGAGGCAAGGAAATACGTTTTATCCGATTACTCAATTAATAGATAGTTTATGGCAGCGATTACATAACCACCTCGCATAGATAATAAAAATGTTGTCAGAGTAAGTCATCAATCACAAAGACCAAGAGCGTGGTTTGTGTTTTACACAGAAAAAAATGCAAACATTAGAGTGCTGTTTGTTTAAACTTTGAATCGCAGTGTGGGATATTATTTACTATTGAACCATTGCTACTTCCCTAGACAGTCTTTATATCGAGTGTTTCCATCACAGACAGCATAGACACTAAGAGCAAAGATGGAGCCGACTGTGGAACTATTAATTTTTAGTTTTCATGCACAATTTCCAGTTCATATCCGATAACAGGTGTTTTCCTGCTGTGTGTCAGTGCACTGACTCAGCACAAATGTAATACTTGTTTTTTCTGTCACACTGAGTGCCATTCTCCATTTTGAGAGAATGCTCACCTGTCAGGGGTACCGCACACTTGCTGCAATACACTGCTGTGCTTCCTTTTAGAGGGCAGCCCAAAGCACATGGTGGGTGTTGATTTGACTTGGGGGCAGCCTGAAATAGAACTGGAGTGCTGGTAATGTTGCATTTGACTCAAACTCAGCCAATAAGTTATATTTTTAAAGCTATTCTTTGCAGGTCTGTTGGAAGGATAATGTTTTTTTTAAACTATCCCAATAAGGCATATGCATTAATATCACTGAGCACAATGGAATAATATGCAATAGCAACCCACTAAGTAACTAAGTGGTTTGCTCTGTTGCCTTAATGCAAGAAAGTTCTGGGTTAGAACCTGTTCACCTTTTTGTGTGGGACTTGTCCAAATACTTCCTCCCACTGTATGAAGAGTATGTTTGCTACATTTGAGAATTGCATGAAAGTGTGAATGGAATGTACGTAGGTAAGTTCCATTGTCATTCATGAAATGAATCCTGCTCCTAATGTAAATGGTTTCTTGTTCAGGTTGCATTGAAAGAAAGTACTTTGGTAAAGGTGACGTGCTCTCCCGTGTTTACTTTTTAGTGGTTCAAATGCCAGTTTAAGATCAGATTATAGCTGGATTTATTGTCATGTATTCATGGTTATAGTTTCCAAATACAGTATATCTAAAATACACATTTGTATGACTGCGCAAGATATGTCGATAAAAGCAGTTGCGCACCAGCAGCTGTTGGTTAAGTGCTATTTATCAGCATAGTCCTTAGGTTCAGTGTGTATATATCTATCTATATATCTATTTATCCATTGTATCTATCTAAATAAATTATTTATTTACTATAATTGCAGATAGTTGTTTTTAATCTTTAATAAGTGTATTAGGGACGGCGTGGCGAAGTTGGTAGAGTGGCCGTGCCAGCAATCGGAGTGTTGCTGGTTACTGGGGTTCAATCCCCACCTTCTACCATCCTAGTCATGTCCGTTGTGTCCTTGGGCAAGACACTTCACCCCTTGCTCCTGATGGCTGCTGGTTAGCGCCTTGCATGGCAGCTCCCGCTATCAGTGTGTGAATGTGTGTGTGAATGGGTGAATGTGGTAATACTGTCAAAGCGCTTTGAGTACCTTGAAGGTAGGAAAGCGCTATACAAGTATAACCCATTTATCATTATTTTATTTACATCAGACCAGTGTTTTTCAACCTTTTTTGAGCCAAGGCACATTTTTTGCGTTGAAAAAATCCGGAGGCACACCACCAGCAGAAATCATTAAAAACGAAACTCAGTTGACAGTAAAAAGTTGTTGTCGCAATCGTTGGATATGACTTTAAACCATAACCAAGCATGCATCAATATAGCTCTTGTCTCAAAGTAGGTGTACTGTCACCACCTGTCACATCACACCATGACTTATTTTGAGTTTTTTGCTGTTTTCCTGTGTGTAGTGTTTTACTTCTTGTCTTGCGCTCCTATTTTGGTGGCTTTTTCTCTCTTTTTTTGGTATTTTCCTGTAGTAGTTTCATGTCTTCTTAGAGCGATATTTCCCGCATCTACTTTGTTTTTATCCTTCTTCGTGGGGACATTGTCGATTGTCACGTCATATTCGGATGTACATTGTGTACGCCGTCTTTGCTCCACAGTAAGTCTTTGCTGTCGTCCAGCATTCTGTTTTTGTTGACTTTGAAGCCAGTTCAGTTTTAGTTTCGTTCTGCATAGCCTTCCCAAAGCTTCAATGCCTTTTCTTAGGGGCACTTACCTTTTGTTTATTTTTTGTTTAAGCATTAAATACCTTTTTACCTGCACGCTGCCTCCCGCTGTTTCCGACATCGACAAAACAATTAGCTACCGGCCGCCACCTACTGATATGGAAGAGTATTACACGGTTACTCTGCCGAGCTCTAGACAGCACAGACACTCAACAACAACACATCATTTGCAGACTTTAATTACTGGTTAGCAAAAAATATTTTTTACCCCAAGTAGGTGAAATTAGATCATCTCGCCACGGCACACCAGATTGTATCTCACGGCACACTAGTGTGCCGCGGCACAGTGGTTGAAAAACACTGCGTTAGACAGATAATATATCAATTTTTTAATACTATCAACGTGGAAGTGGACGATTTGTTTACTCTAGCAAATGTTTGTTTATTAAGCATTATGCGTTTTTTAAACTGCTCAACACAAAATGGACACATTTCTACTGACAATAAAAACATACAATTTTTTTGCAGTGCATTGATGTCGTGGTATGCCTTTGTCGAGGTGGAAAGATTCTCTCTGCATTGGCGAGCAGCTGGTGGGTGAAATTTGCTCCAGTGGAGACTGTGCTCACAGCGACCGTGGACATAAATGGGTTTGGTAGAGTGACCTACCGGGGCTTTGGAGCTGGACTTGTTATTTGGTGTACCCTTTTCTTTTTCGATTTCTGCTCGCTGTTTTTTCCACATGTGGCTAATCAACTGAAATACAGTTGCATTTTCCCATGCTACCGGATGGACTGAGGGTAGTAACACAGGACGCAGACATAATCACGCATCAAAAAAAAAAATGGTGTCAAAGTGGTGCATTGCGATTGTTGGCCTGACCCCAGAATGAAAAGACTGCAAGTGACGTGCAGCTGAAATGGTCCCTTCATTAGAAACAGCAGGCAAAAATAACTACACAGGTTGTGCAGGAACTCGGGTTGACAATACATTCACTGTGGCATACGAGAAACAATAAATCATCAATGTCAGAAGGACGCTGCTGGGCATAAAAAGCATCCTAAATAGTCTTCCCGGTAAATGAAACTAAGCACCAAGCTGGGACAGGTGGAAACAGCGTTCCAACAAGAAGTAAAACAAGGGAGGAAGGAGTGCTGAAACGAAAATAAAGGTTAAATAAAGGCTAAAAAAAAAAAAAAAAGATAAATAAATACTTCCACCACCATGCTTGACGGTAGGAATGGTGTTCCTGGGATTAAAGGCCTCAGCTTCTCTCCTCCAAGAATATTGCTGGGTATTGTGGCCAAACAGCTGCATTTTTGTTTCATCTCACATCACATGGACAAAGATAAGACCTTATTGAGGAAAGTTCTGTGGTCAGGCTAGAATTAAGGTTTTAGAATGGCCTTCCCAAAGTCCTGACTTAAACGTGTGGACAAGGCTAAAGAAACAAGTCCATTTCAGAAAACCAACAAATTTAGCTGAACTGCACCAATTGTGGTCAAAAATTCAACCAGAAGCTTGTGGATGGCTACCAAAAGCGCCGTATTGCAGTGAAACTTGCCAAGGCACATGTAACCAAATATTAACATTGCTGTATGTATACTTTTGACCCAGCAGATTTGGTCACATTTTCAGAAGACCTATAATGAATTCATAAAAGAACCAAACTTCATGAATGTTTTTTGTGACCAACAAGTATGTGCTCCAATCACTATATCACAAAAAAATAAGAGTTGTAGAAATTATTGGAGACTCAAGACAGCCATGACATTATGTTCTTTACAAGTTTACAAGTGTAACTTTTGACCACGACTGTATATGACCGATTACCGATTTTAACTTTAGAAATGTGAATACATCGTTTGGTGAGCCTCTGGATCGATCTATATATAGTATGGATCAGTCGATGTCCGGTTGGAAGGTCATCAATAGGTTGATTGTAGATCTGATACAAAATATGGCCGCTCGAATCTTGCGAGACTTTTGTAATGACATTATACGAGAATACTGTTCTTGTTTACGACTGACCACAGCGCAACATAACAGACAGCACCGAAATAATGTACAAACAATGCACCCCCGAATATAAATATAAAGTGTGGTAAATGTTTGGATTATTTTTTTTCAAAGAATGATCGGTTGAAAAAATTCAGTACATGTGTAACGTTTGGAAAGCAGTGATAAAGTAGCGGCTAATCTGAGCACTGCTGTGACGGCATCGAGACACTCAAGCCGGCGATGAGGGGGCTAAAGACGCTAATGTTAGTAGACCTACCAACTGCCAAGACAAGAGGACACTGATTTGAAAGACTTTCATCTCCATCTTAGCCACAACTCTGCGAGGTAATCACAGCATCTGCTACACTGTTCATTGTGCTGAAGACCTCGCGAGTCACGCAATTGAACCCTTTCTCCCGCCACACGCCACACTTGACATCCCTCACGCTTATATTTCCCCCTTTACTACTCTATATTTATTTTTTCATAATAATAAACTTGTTTCCTTGCGGCCTGCTGAAGTTTGAGTAATTCTGATTTACTTACCAAAAGAAGCAATCACAGACCAATCCATAAGTTATTGGACCATAAATCTAGCCAACCACGGAAGGCACCACACAATGTAAACAAATCAAAAGCAAAGTAAGGCTGGTCTTTGAGTTTTATTTTTCACGAACACACTTTCACTGTCTTGCTAATGTAGTATCTTTTCAACTTCTCTTGCTGACTTTCTTTCTTAAAAGCGACCAGCGACAATCTAGCAATTATTTTTATTTTTTTTGTAGATCTGAAAGCACGGAACACTCTTAATGTCCTTAACGTACAATCGGTGCTGCTATGAGTCTTTCCTCACAGGCAGTCCCCTGTCTACTGAATGTCTGCTCTTTAACAGCTTGTACTGATAACACATTTTGTTGTTTGTGTTAAATGTTTCGTCACTGTCACGCTTCAAGTAAAAACAAACCCATCGTTCATGTTTATGAGCCAGTCAATAGATTTGGTTTGTTCTTGAATATCACAACCCTTGAGTAGTTTGATCAAATTTGATACTCTAACATTTAACAATTAATATGAAATTAAAAAAATACAACTAAACTAAGAATCAACAGAAGAAAATACATTTACAGTTTTAATTATAATTTGCATCTTATTTTTTTTAAGTTTATGAATTGCAATGCTTTGAAGTTGATAGTTCTACTATTTGCCAATAATACAGGAACCGCCTGTTCTGTCTATTTAAAAAATAAACACATGACATTGTTCTGACATGGTACATTTGATTTTCTTTTCACCATCTAAAGCTTACATCTGCATTGAATTGCATCGAATTGTCCATCCATCCATCCATTTTCTACCGCTTATTCCCTTCGGGGTCGCGCGGGCGCTGGAGCCTATCTTAGCTACATTCGAGCGGAAGGCGGGGTACACCCTGGACAAGTCGCCACCTCATCCCAGGGCCAACACAGATAGACAGACAACATTCACACTCACATTCACACACTAGGGCCAATTTAGTGTTGCCAATCAACCTATCCCCAGGTGCATGTTTTTGGAGGTGGGAGGAAGCCGGAGTACCCGGAGGGAACCCACGCAGTCACAGGGAGAACATGCAAACTCCACACAGAAAGATCCCGAGCCCGGGATTGAACCCAAGACTACTCTGGACCTTCGTATTGTGAGGCAGACGCACTAACCCCTCTCCCACCGTGCTGCCCGCATCGAATTGTAATGTTTTAAAAAGTATCCATCCTTCCATTTTCTACCGCTTGTCCATTTTGGGTTTGCAGGGGGTGCTGGAGCGTATCTCAGCTGAATTTGGGCGGTAGGCGGTGTACACCCTGGACAAGTCGCCAGCTCATCGCAGGACCAACACAGAACGACACCATTCACACTCACATTCACACACTAGGGCCAATTTAGTGTTGTGTTGCCAATCAAGTATTGTTAGTGAATCGTATTGTAACTCATTTATGGAGATTCATATCAAATCGCCATTGTTTATGAATGTTGCTTTGTTTGACAACTACCAAGCAATTGTAATCAAAAAGTAGGATGTTTGGGGAAATTAATGTTACCACAATATTACAACTATGACGCACATAGATCTACGAGTAATAGTGTATTTTTATCCTAAATGTCCCATGTGAGATAATACTGATTTAGCTGAAATAAAGGCAGTATTTTTATTAGAAATCAGCATGGAAACTGTTAATAAACAATATCTAATTTATTTTTTATAATACATGGACATGTGTTATAAATAGGATGGATACTATTTGATAATCTACAACCATGCATTTGTAGTTACTTAGGCAATTTGATGTTTGGTGGCAAAGGCCTTAATTATTTTGGCTATGCTGCCTAGTTCAGGGTTTGTTAGAAGTGAGACCATTAAAAACGTTTATTTTCATAGCTTGCTCTGTGTTTTGTCATCTCTAGGCCACTGTTCCACTTAACCACCCTAAGGGAGAGCTCCAATTTGCCTGGAACACTGGATAGACGGACGGACGCACTGCCCCGTGTTCTACTTTTCATGGATTCCAGGGTGGCTCTGCTGCACTTATGGACATTCCTTGTCCTGACAGCAGAACTGAATTGGATTGATACCGCAGAGGTCTACACAAATGACTGGGCTGTCCATATTAATGGGGGCCCTGAGGAGGCTGACCGCATCGCTAAAGAACACGGTTTCATCAACCATGGAAACGTAAGTTAATCTTACAATGTATCAGAGTATGTTTGAGCTTGACGTCAAGGCGAATATTGTTCAAATTTCCCTTTTAATTTGATTCAATATGAACACTGTTCAAGGAGACCTCAACAAGATAACCAGTCATAAAAGCTTTTTCAAACAGGGTTTTCCCTACGTGTAATTGATTGTGGCAGTCTGCCACACTTTAAAATTGAGGGTTTTTTTTTAATGTGAAAAGAAATTAAAGTAAGATAATGTAGGGTCCAAAAGAAGTCACACAAAGTCAGACGTGTTTTAGATTTTTTCCACTCTTATGCTAACAACAGGCCCAATTCCAACATTCCCTCCCATGCACACACGTCCATCTCTGTGCTTCACTACCAGACACACAACAACACTTTCAGGCACGACACATTAACACCAGCAGGTCGTTACAGTATGAATGGATATATATCAGTGTTTTTCAACCTTTTTTGAGCCAAGGCACACTTTTTGCGTTGAAAAAATCCAGAGGCACACCACCGGCAGAAATCATTAAAAAACAAAAACTCAGTTGACAGTAAAAAGTAATTGTTGTAAGTAGTTGTTTTTATCCTTCTTTGTGGGGACATTGTTGATTGTCATGTCATGTTCGGATGTACTTTGTGCACGCCGTCTCAGCTCCACAGTAAGCCTTTGCTGTCGTCCAGCATTCTGTTTTTGTTTACTTTGTAGCCAGTTCAGTTTTAGTTTTGTTCTGCATAGCCTTTCCTAAGCTTCAATGCCTTTTCTTAGGGCCACTCACCTTATGTTTATTTTTGGTTAAAGCATTAGACACCTTTTTACCTGCACGCTGCCTCCCGCTGTTTCCGACATCTACAAAGCAATTAGCTACCGGCTGTAACCTACTGATATGGAAGAGTATTACACGGTTACTCTGCCGAGATCCAGACAGCACCGAAACTCAACAACAACACATAATTTGCAGACTATATTTAGTGGTTTGCAAACAATATTTTTAACCCAAATAGGTTATATCTCACGGCACACTAGTGTGCTGCGGAAAGGTGGTTGAAAAACACTGATATGTATAACCTATTATCTGCGCACTATTAACTAGTAATGCAGTGAAAATACGGCCACTGAAAAGATTTGATCACCGAAACAGCGAAACCGAATGTTCTGATGACATAAGCAATGCACACAGGATTGGAGCGGAGCAGTGTTAATTTTGACAATAGTTTTTTCATTTAGTCTTTTGACGAAAATGTATTTTACTTTTAGTCATATTTTAGACATCTAAATTAATTTAGTTTGTCAAGTTTTAGTCAACTAAATTCCTCAACATTTTAATAGAATAAAATTACTGTACATTTTGTCGACTAAAATATAAAGTTTAAGGATAATGCATCTTTGAAGTGATTTTGAAACCACTTCTATGAAGATTTTTGCAGAGCTTCTCAAAAACTAATAAATTCACAAGACCTGCATTCCATGAATACATCAGTAAGTATATTTCACACTAACCATTGTGTGTTTTATTATTTTAGATGAAATTAAGCATTGTTTTCAAATGTTTAATTGTACATGACTAAAATGGTCACATTGTATGACAAAAAAAAACTATTTTTAATCTATGTTGTGTATAACTACACTGGGGGTACACAATTGGCATCTTGACCACAGTCTTGTTTAAATAATCTAGAAGGTATATATATCTCACATAGCTGTCTTTCTTTCTGTGATAGCTTGAAAAATTATAAATCTGGTCTTTTGGGTTGTCTATTTGTGCAATTATCAAGGACATTGATCGAAGTGTACTGTACAGGTATCTTGTTTATTTATTTGGTGGATGAGGTCGCCCATGGTGTACAACAAAAGTAGTAAGCAGTTGATCCTGATCTTGATCCTGCCTTACTGTCTTTGACAGTAAAAGTAATTCTGTACAGAATGAGTCATTGGTTAAGGCCTACTTACTGTTGCGTAGATGTTCGGCTGGTTAGTCTGCAGACAGTGCGTCCATATGGATTCTCTTTCTTCCAGGTGTAGAAGACATATTGTATTGAGGTGTGTAACAATTCATTTTGGATGTAACGATATGAGGATTTCATATCACGGTTATTTGACCATAATTATCATGGTTATCATTATTATTGTGGTATTGTTGAATGTGCTCAAAAAGTAGTTGAACTTTTTTGATCAAGTTATATTTTTTTAAACATACAGCAACTAAAATAAATAGACATTGTTTGAAAACCCACTATTTTGCATGTCTTGTGTTCTCTTTGCATCACTGATAGTGTTTTAGTCTTAGTATTTTATTTGTATGAATTATTTTTATTGTTTTAAATATCGGTTTGTACCGTAGCAATTTAAGATTCATTAAAATGAAAAGTGCTTTATACAGAAAATCAATTATAATTATGTATATTTTTTCTGGTCTCTGCATTTCGTTCTACACTGTTCAGTGGTCCTCGAACACAGCTTAAAAACACCTTAATCTCTCTTCCTCAGAGGAAAGATCAATCATAATTCCGTTCAAGAGAACACAGCTTGTTTGTTTAGTGTTTACAATTGAATATCTTAGTTGCTCAGACAGTAATAAGTTTATCCGTGAGTTTATCAAATTGCAGTTATCGGTCTCGGGTTTTTTGATCATTTTTATTTTAAAGGGTAGTACTAATTGTCGGGAGTTTTGCCACGGTCATCATTATTACCATTTATCGTTACATCCCTACAATATACTGTCTTGTTTTCCCAGTGAAAAATCCAAACGCAGTGGATTACAAAGGCAGTAGTTCTGATTGGACCCCTCTGTGATTTATCCCCCGCCCTTGTCCTACTGTGATTGAATAGATTATTAACTTGTACCACCCGCCGAAGGACGAAATTAAATATGATTGAGCATGGGGGCTGTGCAGTCTTTTTGCATGGTGTTGTTGGTGTGGATCCCGCAGAGTCAGGTTGGGACGGACGGGCGCTGGCTTTGTTTGGCAAGGGGCGGACTCGCGTGGCGTCGTGTCGGCCTGGTGTGGAGCGCCTGCGTTGTCATGGGCTGGGGTGGGGGGTTTGGCCTCCTGGCCGTAAATCTTGTTTGCCTCCTGCATGGACTGGGGAAGGGGGCCGGGTTCGGGGGGGGGGGGTTGCTGTGTCCAGGCCTTCTGCTCCTCCTACTTACAGCGCACACACACATATAAGACTTTGAGGGATTGTCCTGCGGGGAGGCATGGCGGGTGGGATGAAGATGCCTCTACGGGGCTCCAGTCCTCCTAACTTGTCCCCTGCTTGTCCACTCATCAATTTAAATTGCATGTTAGACACTTAGGGTTTGAGAGACTCGGCATGGTAGAGACCAACCATGATCTTAATGTCCCCCATTTTTAACCGCATCTTATTTGGTATCGGGACAACCCCTCTAGGGTTGTCCCGATACCATTAATTAACGCGACTAAAATGTTTGCACTGTACAGTGCTGGATCAGATCTGTAAATGGTACGTGGTATCAAATTCACTCGTTTCTAGGAGTGTAATGTAAAGTTACAGCCTTCGGTTTGGTACAGCTGTGCACCAATTTTCTACAAGGTACACATTTCAACTGAGGGACAAGTAATCTACATTCGTCTTCATGATGCACATTCACAAGCCCAGTTAGTGTACCTGAAAGTGCACGAAAAGGCAAGGCATTTGGCTTAAAAGCGGCGATCTAGATGCACAAAAACAGTGCAGCCAAGCCTTTGACTTGCTGGAGTCATAGCAAGCGGTAGTTCCAAGGAGAATCAAGAGACCCTCTTCCTTTTAAACACTTCCCTTTCCTCTCTTTATTTATGCAATTCTTTGGCCGATCTGATTGGTACTGATCAAAAAAGCCTGTATATTTTGTCAAGGTATCCATCACAAAAAAAGCTTTACTCTCTACATTGATTACTATATCATTACATTATGTAGAATGTGCCAAACTAAGGTTCTGGGTTGATCAAATAAATACACACAATTTTTTGTTACTACAAATGTTGCCTCACAACAGCTTGTTATACAATGCCCTACAACCCTAAACCTCCTGGAAAGTGCTGTGTATACTGTCTATAAAAATCTAATTACCGTAAATTCTGGGCTATAAGCTGCTACTTTTTTCCTACACTTTTAATCCTGCGGTTTATAAAACGGTACGGCTAATTTATAGTATTTTTTTCTGTCAACGCTCATAATGTTTTGTGTTCAATTGTTTGCATTACACCCAATCTTAGGACTGAAATTGTGTTATTTGTATTGCTATGGCGCCACTTTTTATACCAGTTCACTTACTGCAGGTATTGCGTGTTGAAAATATAATTCCTGTTTTGATGTCTTGAACCAGAAGTAAAATCATCCATAATGTTTCTGCTCAAAAAGATTCTTCATTTATCACTCCAAGCAACGTTTGTAATTTTCACAGTTTAACTACGGTAAAACATTTCTTCTTACTAAACGGCCCCATGTGTGATCTCTGTAGGAGTGTTTTTAATGCATATTTGTACTCGTTATCGTAATGTAATAAAGCTAGCGTCGTTAGTATTAGCTAATAAACTAACATGTCTACGGGTCCCTGTGTTAGTATTATTAACTTACAATGGCATTCTTTTTGCATTGTTTCAGTTTCACAAACTCCTCAGCTAAACAGAATTAATGACTCCATGGTGACGTTTTTGTGAATTTACTGATTGGAGAGCTAACTTCCACAGCCAGTGGGTCCACCACAATGCCTTCTGTTGTGTTTGATCAGTTGTTTTTACCGCCGTGATACAGACACTATTTGGAAACAGTTAATGTATGCAAAAAAATGGCTAATATATGGGAAAATATTTATTTTTTTCTAAAATGTAGTGGGTTCGACTTATATCCTGGTGCGCTCTATCGTCTGGAAAATACGACAAAACTGTGTATTCTTAAGAACAAATAAAATGACAAGCAGATGTTCCAATTGCAGATGTCAATGAATATAACAGATGTTAGATAAGGACAGAGGTAAGGGCAGAGACGAAAAGCTAATTGGAAATTCCCCAAAAATAAGAACACATTTGTAAAGAAATATGTGCCGATAGTCATTTGTCGTTATGTTGTGTGCAGTTCCCGGATGCAAATAGGAAAGAATACTAATGCATTATATTTTCAGGCAAAAAGCATGTGTCTTGGATCGCTGGTTTGACTACATTTAGTATAATTGTTATATTATTTTAACATAACTACTCTAATATTCTAATTGTTTCTCAGAGGCACAAAAATAGCGTTATTATTTCTGAGTAGGTGCTGGTGAAGATGATGTACAGGATAACTGACCGTGCAGTCATTGTACAGTGGGGATTATCCGAGGGAATGTGAGGCTTTGTAAAGATGGAGGATTAAACTGCAAAGGTCTTAGTCATGTTTCTATCATTGGTGGTAGTTCTAGAGGAGAGCTTGAGGGAGCTGATGTATAATAGTGTAATGGGATTTTTATCACTTATGTGATTACAGGATCATCACGGATATGATTATTTGTTCACTGCTTTGCCTAGAAATGTCAAAATGGGTCTTTGTATAACTATATGCAGATTTGCCTATTATAGTTTGATTTATTTTGACTGATCCGAAGGAAGTGTTTACTGTAGGTCTTTGTGTTAATATTATGCATATATTCCGCAGTTGAAGATTTAGTTATGTTACAAAAATATAAACGTAACACTTTTGTTTTTGCTCCCATTTGTCATAAGTTGAACCCAAAGATCTAAAACTTTTATTATATACATGAAAAACCTATTCCTCTCAAATTTTGTTCACAAATCTGTCTAAACCTGTGTTAGTGAGCATTTCTTCTTTGCCAAGATAATCCATCCCACCTCACAGGTGTGGCATATCAAGATGCTGATAAACAGCATGATTATTGCACAGGTGTCCACAATAATGGGCTTTGTACCGAGGATGTCGTTGTGGCTTGTGCAGCCCTTTGAGACACTTGTGATTTAGGGCTATATAAATAAAGATTGATTGATTGATTGATTGATTGAATAAAAGGCCAATCTAAAATGTGCAGTTTTATCACAAATAACAATGCCAAAGATTTCAAAAGTTGTGAGGGAGCGTGCAGAACTGACCAGAACTGTTGTCCGTGAATTTAATGTTAATTTCTCTACCATAAGCTGTCTATAAAGGCGTTTCTGAGAATTTGGCAGTGCATCCAATCTGCCTCACAACCGCTGACCTTGTGTAACCACACCAGCCCAGGACCTCTACATCCTGCAGGTGCATCTCCATGATTGTCTGAGATCAGCCACCCGCACAGCTGCGGCAACAATTGGTTTGCTTAACCAAATAATTTATTTACAAATTGTGAGAAACTGTTTCAGGTAAGCTTGTCGTCCTCATCGGGGTCTCGACTTGAGACCCCGTAACCGACTTGAGTGGGCAAATGCTCACATTCAATGGCATCTGGCACATTGGATAGGTGTTCTCTTCACGGATGAATCCCGGTTTTCACTGTTCAGGGCAGGTGGCAGACAAGCATGTGTGGCGTCATGTGGGAGAGCGGTTTGCTGATGTCAACGTTGTGAATGGAGTGGCCCATGGTGAGGCTAGGGTTATGGTATTGACAGGCGTATGTTATGGACAACGAACCCATGTGCATTTTATTGATGACATTTTGAATGCACAGAGATACCGTGACGAGATGCTGAGGCCCATTGTTGTTGCCATTCAGCCGAGACCATCACCTCATGTTGCAGCATGACAATGCACGGCCCCATGTTGCCCACACAATTCCTGGAAGCTGAAAACAACCTAGTACTTGCCTGGCCAGCATACTCACCCAACATGTCACCCATTAAACATGTTTGGGATGCAGTGGGTCGGTGTATACGACTGTGTGTTCCAGTTCCTGCCAATATCCAGCAACTTCTCACAGCCATTGAAGAAGAGTGGACCAACATTCCACCAGGCCACAATCAACAACCCGATCAACTCTATGTGAAGGAGATGTGTTACACTGGGTGAGGCAAATGGTGGTCACACCAGATACAGACTGCTTTTCAGACCCCACCCAGATCTCCAATAAAGCAAAACTACACATTTCAGAGTGGCCTTTTATTGTGGACAGCCTAAGGCACACCTGTGCAATAATCATGCTGTTTAATCAGCACCTTAAATATACCACACCTGTCAAGTGGGATGGATTATCTTGGCAAAGAAGTTGTTCTCACTAACAAAGGTTTAGACGGATTTGTGAACGATATTTTAGAGGAATAGATCGCTCGTGTATATGGTAAAGTTTTAGATCTTTGAGATTAACTCATGAAAAATGGGAGCAAAAACAAAAGTATTGCGTTTATATTTTTGTTCAGTTTCTATAACATGAGTGGACGATGACTACATGACTTTCATTGGCAGCTGCTGGTCTTTCAAGTAGGGGAAGCTGATTTTCAGCTAATCTCTAAACACGAACACAGTCTCCAATAACAGATAAAATATATAAAGATGCTCGACTTTACAAAGAAAACATCACCTAGAGGATTGCAAAATTATATATATCCGCACAGAACAATGGAATGAAGCTGTCACGTGGGGGTCGCAGCTCGCTGCGGGGTTGTTCTTCCAGTGCAAAGGTACGTCTGCGGACGACAGCGTGAAGGTAGGCTTAGATTTATTTAACATAAATCATTCACTACCACAAACACAAAAATACAACAAAAAAAGGCAAGCGTGCCTAAAACACAAGTGAAGCTGCTAATTAGCAGAAGCTATGGCATGGACTAGGAAAACTTACATGGTCAGAACGAGACATAAGCCGGTGTGACACAAAGACAATGCAGGCAGAACGAGTGATGAACAAAGATAGGCTTAAATAACAGTGACATGATTGGTGACAGGTGTGTGCGTGAGTCCGAACGTGAAACAGGTGCGTGACGTGACAGGTGAAAACTAATGGTTGCTATGGTGACAAAACAAACAAAAGTGCACAAAAAGTCCAAAAACAGAACCGAACATGACTAAAACAAAACATGATCACACAGACATGAAAGAAGCGTGTTGCTGTCGGCAGACGTATCTCCAGATCATTGAGACATATTGTATTTTTAAACATAATAAAGTAAACTACTTTATTACTTGTTTACTACTTAACTGATTTGTAAAGCACTTTAGCCAACTTTGATTTTAAAATTGGCTTTATATATGCTGGTTATTTCAGCAATGAGAGGTTGTTTGGATATCTACACGCTATGTATTACATTTTCTAACGTATTACCCATCCATCCATTTTCTGTCCCTCTCGGGGTTGCGGGGGTGATGGAGCCTATCCCAGCTGCATACGGGCGGAAGACGGGGTACACCCTGGACAAGTCTCCACCTCATCGCAGGGCCAACACAAATAGAAAACATACTCATGCATTTTTTCATTCTTATTCTTAACCGAAGGGTCTGATTCTCTTTATTTATATGTAATAGTTCAGAAATAGTAAATGAGGATTTATTATATGATGATTAGTTCAGTTTTTGAATAATTTGTTAAAAGGCGGTCAACCATCAGCTTTGCTAAGGATGAGGCTGCCAAATTGAGATATAGCTATTATAGCTACAACATAAGTGGTGCATCTAAAAATGTATCTTCTTATTGAAATGTGGGATTCTTTAGGCACCTCACAATTCATCCTTGTTTTTAATTTTCATGCCTTCTAAAGCCACGGAATGCACAGACACTTTGCCCCAAGTCGCCGTAAAAGTTCAACTCAGAGAGATGTGTGCTCTCTATTTACCCATTCATATCTTAAGCTGACGGCTTTGTTGCACTTTGTGGATATTTTTCCCTCTCCTGACTTATTAATCTACTTGCTAATTTTCTTTTTGTAGCTGTTTACTCTCTGCTGTAACGTGGTTCCAGTTGGACTTCTGTTAAAGTGCAAAAACATTTATTTTCTTGTTTCACTACCTCACAATCAAGCTAGGTTAGCGCTGTGACTAACATAACGTGTCGTCTCCTCTGCCCTCCATGAGTGTCTTCCCGGGATCAGCATTTTAGAACCGTTTGTATTGTTTGTAATATTTGAACACACATAAATAATCTATATTTAGACATTTGTCCATCGATTCAGAATCGTCCTCTTTCCAATCAGGAAGCATCGAAAAATCAATAATTTTCCCACCTACTTCTTTTTTCCCTACAGAAAACAAATGTAAGTGCTAGCTGTGAACGTTATGTTAAACTAGCAAAATCCAAGTAATAGTCCTCTAAAATTTGCTATCTCAAAATTAAACTCAATCAGTTGTAATTTCAACACTGCTGTAAAATGTAGCAAACACATACTTTATGAATAGTTACCTTGGCAAGGCTAAATGGTTAAATAGCAAATGTGTTATACTTGTATAGTGCTTTTCTACCTTCAAGGGGAACATTATCACAATTTCAGAATTGTTAAAACCATTAAAAATCAGTTCCCAGTGGCTTATTTTATTTATCGAAGTTTTTTTCAAAATTTTACCCATCACGCAATATCCCTAAAAAAAGCTTCAAAGTGCCTGATTTTAACCATCGTTATAAACACCCGTCCATTTTCCTGTGACGTCACATAGTGAAGCCAACACAAACAAACATGGCGGAAAGAACAGCAAGCTATAGCGACATTAGCTCGGATTCAGACTCGGATTTCAGCGGCTTAAGCGATTCAACAGATTACGAATGTATTGAAACGGATGGTTGTAGTGTGGAGGCAGGTAGCAAAAACGAAATTGAAGAAGAAACTGAAGCTATTGAGCCATATCGGTTTGAACCGTATGCAAGCGAAACCGACGAAAACGACACGACAGCCAGCGACACGGGAGAAAGCGAGGACAAATTCGGCGATCGCTTTCTAACCAACGATTGGTATGTGTTTGTTTGGCATTAAAAGAAACTAACAACTATGAACATATGAAATACATTTGGCAACAACATGCACTTTGAGAGTGCAGACAGCCCAATTTTCATCAATTGATATATTCTGTAGACATACCCTCATGTCAGCAGGCCAGGGAAGCTAGGGTCGATATTCTTCTCTTGACGGTGTGAGCCAAGACATCCAGGGGGTTTAGCTCGCTCGTCTGCGGGAACAAACTGCCGCCATTGCTTGCCGTGCTCCCGAGGTCCTTTGTCCCTGAATTGCTCACACACTCCGGCAGATTCAATGGGGGTCTGGCGGCAGATTTCTTTTACTTTATCGTTGGAAATGCATCTGCTTTGAGTGTCGCAGGATATCCACACATTCTTGCCATCTCTGTCGTAGCATAGCTTTCGTCGGTAAAGTGTGCGGAACAAACGTCCAATTTCTTGCCACTTTCGCATCTTTGGGCCACTGGTGCAACTTGAATCCGTCCCTGTTCGTGTTGTTACACCCTCCGACAACACACCGACGAGGCATGATGTCTCCAAGGTACGGAAAACAGTCGAAAAAACGGAAAATAACAGAGCTGATTTGACTCGGTGTTTGAGAAAATGGCGGATTGCTTCCAAGTGTGACGCCACGTTGTGACGTCATCGCTCCGAGAGCGAATATTAGAAAGGCGTTTAATTCGCCAAAATTCACCCATTTAGAGTTCGGAAATCGGTTGAAAAAATATATGGTCTTTTTTCTGCAACATCAAGGTATATATTGACGCTTACATAGGTCTGGTGATAATGTTCCCCTTTCAAGGTACTCAAAGCGCTTTGACACTATTTCCACATTCACCCATTCACACACTGATGACGGGAGCTGCCATGCAAGGCCCTAACCACGACCCATCAGGGGCAACGGTGAAGTGTCTTGCTCAAGGACACAACGTGACTAGGTTGGTAGAAGCTGGGGATCGAACCAGGAACCCTCACGTTGCCGGCACGGCCACTCTTCCAAACGCACCACGCCGTCCCCTACAAAAGGCTATAAAACTATTGTCTATTTCTCTCAAAATTGCCAACAGTTTTATCTTCCACCATGCTGGTCAAGCTTTCATCTTATTTCCAATTCACTTCAAATTAAATCCATGGGCTTGTAAGAAAACAAACATCTCACACTTTGTGTTCTTCAGATGTGTCAGATATTTTGTCTCTGGTTTGTGTGGGTTGTGTTGGTTGCTCAGAAATGACTGACGCTTCCAAGTGCAGAGAACAGTTTTCTCTGAGTGATTTGGAGAGTTTAAATACAATACTTTCAAATGTGATTTTTTTTTTACGTGAGGGCTACTCCTGCAATATTTTGTTCTAATGTCACAAAATTTTGAAAAGAAAATCAGCTGTGAAGTCTTATAGTTCTCTACTTTGATAAATGTATCTGAAAGTGCAAGATTTAAATTGCAAGCATCCCTCACGTCCTGGAAAACCCTGGAAAATAACTGATTTTCCAGTCATGGAAAACATAAATGAGAAAAAATGTCCTGGAAACAAGGAAGTTATCCTAGAAAATTATTTATTCCCCTGCCTTGTGATCAAATGCTAACCAGTTAAATGTTATATCTGTTGTTTTAAAGCCCAGAATTTCTGTGCTTCTGGATGACGCTACCATCCTATCATATTTGCATTTCCACTTAGTAAAGATGTGAGTCTTGATTTCCAATTCTATTTGTGATTCACTTTTATAAAGGGGGTGCCAATTTCAGGACTAACTACAAGCCTAAAAGCCGCTGCTGATCGCAAAAAGCCGCTGCCTGACCAGGGCTCAGAAAATCTGCAAAGACTTCTCCCACCCCCATCAAGGACTGTTTTCACTGCTGGACTCTAGAAAGAGGTTCCGCAGCCTCCGAAGCAGAACCTCCAGGTTCTGTAACAGCTTCTTCCCTCAAGCCGTAAGACTCTTGAACGCATCATAATTAAATTATCCCCTTAACTCCCCCCAAAATAGATTAACTTGCTGGAATAAAAAAGACAATATAACATACATCCATAAACGTGGACGCATGTGAAAAAGTGCAATATATTTATCTGTACAGTAATCTATTTATTTATTTATATATATTTATTTATTTTATATATATATATTTATATATTATTTATATATATTTATTTATTTATATATGCACCTTATTGCTTTTTTATCCTGCACTACCATGAGCTTATGTAACGAAATTCCGTTCTTATCTGTGCTGTAAAGTTCAAATTTGAATGACATTAAAAAGGAAGTCTAAGTCTAAGTGTCTAATGTCTCTATAAACTAGACCAGGGTTGCACACACTCTCAGCAGGCAAGCTATTAAGAAAATGACCAAGTCGATATTGCACTGAATGGAATCAACTAGGAATGCACAGTAATTGCTGATAGTTTAATTACTCCTCCCTACCTGAGAAATTACAGAATCCGAAGTGCGCCCAAACATTTGCCTTCAGCAAAGACGGGGATGAATGTATATTTTGTCTTTCATTACGGATATCTAAAGTCAGCTCACTAACTTTAGCAACACACCGGAACCGCTGTTTGCTGTTACCTGACTAACAATACGTGCAGAGAATAAAGTCAGAGATGGCTTGAAAAATGTATTTAAAAAAATCGATCATTGAAAATTTTGGATTGATTTAGAATCATAATAAAAAATAATCAGAATTCCGATGTGAATAGTTTTTTTCAGTCACCCTTACGACTTAGAGCAGTTCTGCAACCCAGTGTTACAAATCAAGTTTGTCACTAGATTTTGCCACTTTTCATACCTTGTGAAGGACTTGTCATCAACACTAGACTGCAAGTTTAAAGTGTTGCTAGTGTTGGTTCTCGAGTGTGAGGTTTTTCTCTCCCGTCTGTCAACAGAGGACAGGCAGAGGAGAGCTCTAGTGGGCACGTCATTTACCCTGTTAACTGTGCGCAGTGAGACGCAACATATCTCTGATTTAAGCAGACCGGGCACTTTTAGGTAAATACAATAGGCAACACAAAGTCTTAATGGACAACATTTCACTTGTTTTATTGGCTGACAATAGAAAGAGAAAAAATGAATGAAAACAACTTTTGTTGAAATAAAATAGTGTACTGTATGTGAACACTTAAATTGGGAGAATACATTAGAGAGATGATTGACCTTTCATGGAAACTTAAAGGGGAACTGCACTTTTTCTGGAATTTTGCCTATAATTCACAACCCTTATGTAAGTTTTTCTTTTTGTATGCATTCTAACTCGTAAAAAAATGCGAGCAAAAGTCTGTTTACAATGGCCCATATGGGAGTAGCTCTATTCCGCCTATAAAGCGCTAAAAAAACATCCAAACACTACCAATTATGTTTTATATACATGCTGTAAGTATATATGTGATGTAGTAACAGGCGCATTCATAATAACAAGTAAAATAACTATTTTGATAATATTGTGTTAGATTTATATAGTGTTTTTCTGGACACTCAAAGTGCTTCACAGAGAAGTCATAACCCATCATTCATTCACTCCACACTCACACTTGATAGTGGTAAGCTACATTTATAGCCACAGCTGCCGTGGGGTAGACTGACAGAAGCGTGGCTGCCAATTTGTGCTTACGGCCCCTCCGACCGCCACCAAACATTCATTCTCTTTCATATACTAGTGCGAGCGGCACTGGGAGCAAGGGTAAAGTGTCTTGCCCAAGGACACAAAGGCAGTGACTTGGAACCCTCAAGTTGCTGGCACGGCTGCTCTACCCTCCGCGCCACACCGTCCCCAAATGAGCTTACACTACTTGAAAGACCAGCAGCTATCAATGACAGTCATGTAGTCTGTCAACTCCTATTATATACACAAATCGAATCACAATGTGAAACAAGCAACGTAACTAAAACTTGAACAGCTATATGCAGAATATTAACACAAATACCCACACTTCTTTCAGATCAGTCAAGCTCATTTTAAGCCATAGACGCATCACACCGTTCGATTTTTCCTTCCAACGACATTGATTGATTGAGAAGTTTATTGACATCTTAAATAATTTAATCCACGTAATGCTTTAAGAAGGCAAATGGATGGCACAAAAAGTCAAAAGGCTTGTTTCCATCACTGATTACTACTCATTGCAGACTTCTCGAGAGCCAAAAGACATAACATCACTTAATGTACAAAGTCTGCTGTCACTGGGATGCCAACTGTTATGATGTTGATATATTCATTGAAGAATGACTCTTAATTCTTGCGAATGGTTAAAAAAATAGTGATCGCAAACTAACGTTATTCATGTGTCTTTCTCGCCATCTCTGGTTCCAAATTGGCTGTCAAAGTTTACTAACTTCTCAGTTTATGTACACATCATTTTACTATCATGGTGAGAGACATGATTTATAATCTACAATAAACTTATCTGAGTTCAGAGGCGAGAAAGCAGTTCACCATTTGATGATGTCAGTACAGCATAATAAGGGAGTTGCTTCAATGCGCAAATGTAGATACTTAACGTTGGCGCTTCTAATAACAATATCACTAATACAAAACCCGTTTCCATATGAGTTGGGAAATTGTGTTGAATGTAAATATAAACGGAATACAATGATTTGCAAATCATTTTCAACCCATATTCAGTTGAATACGCTACAAAGACAACATATTTGATGTTCAAACCGATAAACTGCAAATAATCATTAACTTTAGAATTTGATGCCAGCAACACGTGACAAAGAAGTTGGGAAAAGTGGCAATAAATACTGATAAAGTTGAGGAATGCTCATCAAACACTTATTTGGATCATCCCACAGGTGTGCAGGCTAATTGGGAACAGGTGGGTGCCCTGATTGGGTATAAAAACAGCTTCCCAAAAAATGCTCAGTCTTTCCCAAGAAAGGATGGAGCGAGGTACACCCCTTTGTCCACAACTGCGTGAGCAAATAGTCAAACAGTTTAAGAACAACGTTTCTCAAAGTGCAATTGCAAGAAATTTAGGGATTTCAACATCTACGGTCCATAATATCATCAAAATGTTCAGAGAATCTGGAGAAATCACTCCACGTAAGCGGCATGGCCGGAAACCAACATTGAATGACCGTTGTCCTTTGATCCCTCAGACGGCACTGTATCAAAAACCGACATCAATCTCTAAAGGATATCACCACGTGGGCTCAGGAACACTTCAGAAAACCACTGTCACTAAATACAGTTTGTCGCTACATCTGTAAGTGCAAGTTAAAGCTCTACTATGCAAAGCAAAAGCCATTTATCAACAACATCCAGAAATGTCGCTGGCTTCTCTGGGCCCGAGATCATCTAAGATGGACTGATGCAAAGTGGAAAAGTGTTCTGTGGTCTGACGAGTCCACATTTCAAATTGTTTTTGGAAATATTCGATATTGTGTCATCCGGACCAAAGGGGAAGCGAACCATCCGGACCAAAGGGGAAGCGAACCATCCAGACTGTTATTGATGCAAAGTTCAAAAGCCAGCATCTGTGATGGTATGGGGGTGCATTAGTGCCCAAGGCATGGGTAACTTACACATCTGTGAAGGCACCATTAATGCTGAAAGGTACATACAGGTTTTGGAACAACATATGCTGCCATCTAAGCGCCGTCTTTTTCATGGACGCCCCTGCTTATTTCAGCAAGACAATGCCAAGCCACATTCAGCACGTGTTACAACAGCGTGGCTTCGTAAAAAAAGAGTGCGGGTACTTTCCTGGCCCGCTGCAGTCCAGACCTGTCTCCCATCGAAAATGTGTGGCGCATTATGAAGCGTAAAATACGACAGCGGAGACCCCGGACTGTTGAACGACTGAAGCTCTACATAAAACAAGAATGGGAAAGAATTCCACTTTCAAAGCTTCACCAATTAGTTTCCTCAGTTCCCAATCGTTTATTGAGTGTTGTTAAAAGAAAAGGTGATGTAATACAGTGGTGAACATGCCCTTTCCCAACTACTTTGGCACATGTTGCAGCCATGAAATTCTAAGTTAATTATTATTTGCAAAAAAATAAATAAAGTTTGAGTTTGAACATCAAATATCTTGTCTTTGTAGTGCATTCAATTGAATATGGGTTGAAAAGGATTTGCAAATCATTGTATTCCGTTTATATTTACATCTAACACAATTTCCCAACTCATATGGAAACGGGGTTTGTACTTGGTTAATATTCTGGTCAGAAAATGTAAATGGGGTATTGTTGCCGCTTTTTGGATGGTTATTTGTTGGGCTTTATGGTTCAGAACAGAAAACATCCCATTGACTCCATTGTAAGCAGACATGTATTTACGAGTTAAAATGAAAAAAACAAAACATGTTCCTGTCTTTCATAAAGATTGCGAGTTACAGGCAAAGTTCTCCAAAAAGTGCAGTTGCCCTTTAAGATTGTTAATTGCCAGGGGAAATTAGTTATCAACCGAGTGAGATACACACAGAGGGAGTAGCGGTTATAGCGTTTATGCCTCTCTCTCTGCCACGTTTAAGGTACATTTAAAGTATCTAATACAGTGTACATAAAAGAATATTGTCTGACTATAAGAAACTGAACCTGCTGTATTGATAATAGTAAGTGTAAAAAAAATGAATTAGCATAGAAGCAGATATGTAAAAAACACACAGACGCACACATGCATCTGAAGTGTCCAGCTGTGGTGAAGCGGGCTTTGCAGAGGGGGGTGGCTGCTCATCCAAATCCATTTCCGTGGTGTTCTGTGTGATTAAGGAGTACATAGATGGCTCCTCGTCTTAATCAACTGCTGAACGTGCTCTATAAAATTTCAGAATTGCCCCTTAATTTGCATTGGATTGGTACATTATCCACGCAATTAAACTAACTTGAAAAAACTAATGAACCGCAGTTATCTGCCAAGCAGAGGTGGGTAGTAACGCGCTACATTTACTCCGTTACATTTACTATTGTAACTTTTTGAAAAAATGATATAGTTTTAATAGAACATACATTGTATTTTTACTTGAGTATTTTTGTGAAGATGAAGCGATATTTTTACATTTACATTAAGTTTCCTTCCGATTGTTACATTTATTTATATTGTAGCGGTTGCTTTAAGGACATAATTCTCTACTTGACTTGACTTTGTCATCATTATTTACTATCATTGTTCCATTGTGCACATAACAATGTTGTTCTGGTTTAGCATTCAGTTATGCAGTTAAGAGTGAGTAATTCGGAGCGGCCCCTTTAAGTGACCGTCAGAAGATTCTCCCAAAGGTGGGGGTTTGTTGTGACCGCCATTTTGAGTCGTTCGATGTTAGTAGTCATTCATTCTTGTCTTTGATGAATAAACGACGCATACGTTTTTGTGTGTCAAATATACTTCAAGTTGTCTTGCTTTCACGCTACAAGCGCAACAATATCATAATTTATAATCTCAGTTTGTAAAAACAAATACATTTGTCAGCGAGCCTTCTTCCGGCAAGCACTGTCACATGACTCTGTTTGGTCAATCAAACATAAGCAATAGTGACGTTTGATTCCATTTCACCAATCAAACGGCGCCTAGCAGTCACATGACTCTGTTTCACCAATCCATCGTAAGCTTTTGTGACATTTGACTCCATTCCACCAATCAAACATAGCCTGGCATTCTACCTTGCTAGGAATAACAAGCCAGTGGTATAGTACAATACAAACCTACTTGTTTAAAGGGGAACATCACAATTTCAGAAGGGTTAAAACCATTAAAAATCAGTTTCAATTGGCTTATTTTATTTTTCGAAGTTTTTTTCAAAATTTTACCCATCACGCAATATCCCTAAAAAAAGCTTCAAAGTGCCTGATTTTAACCATCGTTATATACACCCGTCCATTTTCCTGTGACGTCACACAGTGATGCCAATACAAACAAACATGGCGGATAGAACAGCAAGGTATAGCAACATTAGCTCGGATTCAGACTCGGATTTCAGCGGCTTAAGCGATGCAACAGATTACGCATGTATTGAAACGGATGGTTGTAGTGTGGAGGCAGGTAGCGAAAACGAAATTGAAGAAGAAACTGAAGCTATTGAGCCATATCGGTTTGAACCGTATGCAAGCGAAACCGACAAAAATGACACGACAGCCAGCGACACGGGAGAAAGCAAGGACGAATTTGGCGATCGCCTACTAACCAACGATTGGTATGTGTTTGTTTGGCATTAAAGGAAACTAACAACTATGAACTAGGTTTACAGCATATGAAATACATTTGGCAACAACATGCACTTTGAGAGTGCAGACAGCCCATTTCAGGCGCGCTAAGAACATATATTTTTCCACGATTTCAGCACTCAGGTTAACCATACCTAAATAGACACAAAATACTGCATTACACAAGACTACCCGAATGTACCGGTACTCGAATGATTGAAAAAAAAAATGTTTTTAAGCTAAATTATTGGTAAACACAGTTTATGTATAATAATTAACGTAAAACCGCGAGTAATGAATAAAGTTTTCATCAATTAATATATTCTGTAGACATACCCTCATCCGCTCTCTTTTCCTGAAAGCTGATCTGTCCAGTTTTGGAGTTGATGTCAGCATCTGCTTTGAGTGTCGCAGGATATCCACACATTCTTGCCATCTCTGTCGTAGCATAGCTTTCGTCGGTAAAGTGTGCGGAACAAACGACTGACCATTTCGTCGGCTTTCCCCACAGCCTCGTATTTTGAACACATTTCGTCCAATTTCTTGCCACTTTCGCATCTTTGGGCCACTGGTGCAACTTGAATTTGTCCCTATTCGTGTTGTTACAGCCTCCGACAACACACCGACGAAAGTGAGAAAATGGTGGATTGCTTCCCGACGTGACGTCACGTAGTGACGTCATCGCTCCGAGAGCGAATAATAGAAAGGCGTTTAATTCGCCAAAATTCACCCATTTAGAGTTCGGAAATCGGTTAAAAAAATATATGGTCTTTTTTCTGCAACATCAAGGTATATATTGACGCTTACATAGGTCTGGTGATAATGTTCCCCTTTGATAAGTGTCAGAATGTTACGAAAATAAGACACTTTAATTACATGACATGACTACTGTTTGAGACAACTGGTAAGCAGAAACTTCCTACAACAGTTGACTAAAATGGCGATCTTTTTGGATGTCTCTGATGATCCTATTAAGCACAAGTGTCATTTAAACACAATAAAACATTACCACAACATTAAATAGCAGTGAAAATGTTTAGTTTTCCTTTTAATCTGGAGCTTCAAAGTTACGAGCGCTAGTTTATTAGCATGTTGCATTCTCTTATTCAACTGTATTTACATTACCACATAGTTAAACAAGCTGAAATTACCACAATCGCCCCCTAGTGTACGGGAGGCACACAGCATATGGCCAACAGTCACATTAGAGGTAAGAGCATGGAAACTATAACTTCACATGTATGTGTGAAAATAGAAGAAACAGAATTATTTCAAGTTGTATTGCAGATTCTAATGTCCAAGTAGACATACAATCACATACAGTACATAAAACAAAAATTCAGTATAAAAGGCATTATCACATATTAAAACAGTGCTTGTGTATATTCAGTAAAATGCATCTAATAAATAAATAAAAGCAGCGATAAAAATATACTTTAAAAATGTGTCTACACACTCTATAAAAGGCACATATACCAGTGTTTCCATACATAGGATTGGTACCTAACAGAACTACACCTAGGATTGGTTATCTGTATAATAAGATCATTATCGGACCCCTGCAGTCTACATATAAACTTAAACATCAGTTTTCTCAGGGTGACATGGAAGGTGTTTATCCCTTAATCACAAAAAAGCTTGCTGGCACTGCTACCCCTGGACTTTCTGAGCAGGATTCTGAGACAGTCATTATATGCAATTTGGAGTTTGCGCAAGCTCTCTTTCTTGAACCTCACCCAGAGGGGTGCCGTGTACATAGGGGTGCAGTAAGCTCTAAACAAGTACACCTTCGCTTCATCAGAGCAGTAGTGACATTTTCTCACCAACATATTGTCTTGGACATACAGCACTATTCTCTGTCTAAGCATGTCAGCGTCATCCTCCATCTCGTCATTGATGACATGGCCTAAGTATTTTTACATTGCTGCACACAGACAGGGTTTGCCCAGACAAGTAGAAACCTGGGAAATCAAGATGTTGATCCTCCTTGAGGAACATGTCATTACCATTCTCTTTGTGGCATTACACTTAATGTATAACTTGACTCCATAGTCTGCAAATGTTAAGAAGCTGTTGGAACCCTGCACTACTAGGAGATATGATGGCCAAATCATCAGCGTACATGATGTGGTTGATTAAGGTGTTCCCAATTATGCACCTTGTTCCACAATCACTCAACTGCTTTGAAAGGTCATCCCAATGTAGGCTAAATAGGCCTGGTGATAAAAGCCCACCCTGCCATACCCCATTGCCAACTCTAAAGCGAGAGGATAAACTATTCCCCCATTTTACCTGCATCGTCTGCCTGTCGTACCAATATGCCAGAATGCGTATGATGCTACCCGGAACACCCCTATGCTTGAGCTTGGTGAAGAGATTGTGATGGTTGACTGTCAGATGCCTCAGATGCATCAATAACACCTACCAACATTGTAGAGCCCTGCGCTCTGTATTTATTTACTGCTTCTTTTAAAGCATAAATACACAAGTCAGTGCTATGCTTGCTCTTGAAACCAAATTGGTTGTCTGCGGTGCAAATAAGATCCCCAACTGTGTATATTATCATACTTTCTAGCACATTAGATATTATGCAGGCTAGGGCGATAAGTCGATACCTGTCCATACTCCCTACTTTTCCAGCCTTGTCTTTAATGGCAGGTTCTAAAATAACTGTCAGCATAGCATCTGGCAGGATGACATGCATTACCAACCCCATCAAACAGATGGAGAGCAACACAGATACCTTAGGGTTTGCTAGCTTCAGGTGCTTTGCAGTAATATTATCCATGCCACATGCTTTGTTATCAGCTAGTTTTTATCAGCTAGTCATTTCCCAAGCCTGGTGGCTTGGGAAATGTCATAGGGGCTGATGTGTACCACTTCCTCCTCTATGTTGCCTGTCTAATATGGCTCACTTCTGACAGTTGAATAGAGCAGCATAGCGCTGCCTCCATTGTTCAGTTATATTTCCTCCACGAGATACACCCTCAATGTTACATGTCAATGCTGCTTTAAACATATTTATAATTGTAACTTTCTTCCAGAAGCCAGTGACATTGCTGTCAAGCATTTTCCACGCCATAGAGTCAGCTGTCAGGGCACTGCATATTTATTGGTTAGCTTTTTATGCTCAAGAACAGGTCTATTTCCAGCAGGAAGCCCTTCGACTTTGTAATCCATTCCGATGGAAAGTTGTTACTAGCCAACAGAACGATTTCATTTTGTCAGAAACGAAGTTCAAGAACTCATACACTACAATTATTTCTCCTCATTGGTTTTTGAAGACTTCAGGATTAGCATGAAGGCAAGGAGTGTTTTCTCCCAACACACTCCCAACCGCCATCTTGTACTGACTGTAGAAAAGTGACATAATATCAGTCAAGGTAGCACAAATCTTGAATGATTAGTTTCAAACTAGTAAAAAGAACATTTATATCCACATATAGTCATTTTTGTGTCTGTAGAAATGTTCACATTCCAGCCTACAAGACTTCTACTTCCAATAAGAGAAAACTTACTGTAGTAAATTGTCTATAAATGTTATGTTTTACACACGCACGCTCACATAAACTACAATATATATATATGGCAGCAGGGTGGTAGAGGGGTTAGTGCGTCTGCCTCACAATACGAAGGTCCTGGGTTCGATAATGCGCTCAGGATCTTTCTGTGTGGTGTTTGCATGTTCTCCCCGTGACTGCGTGGGTTCCCTCCGGGTACTCCGGCTTCCTCCCACCTCCAAAGACATGCACCTGGGAATAAGTTGATTGGCAACAATAAATTGGCCCCATTCCGAGGCACCGAATGGGACAAGCGGTAGAAAATAGATGGATGGATATATATATATATATATATATATATATATATATATATATATATATATATATTAGGGCTGCAACAACTAATCGATTAAAATAGATTAAAATAGATTATAAAAATAGTTGGCGATTAATTTAGTCATCGATTCGTTGGATCTATGCTATGCGCATGCGCAGAGGCAATTTTTGTTATTTAAAAAAAAATAATATTTTTTTATTTTTTATTTTTATAAACCTTTATTTATAAACTGCAACATGTACAAACAGCTGAGAAACAATAATCAAAATAAGTATGGTGCCAATATGCTGTTTTTTTTCAATAAAATACTGGAAAGGATAGAAATGTAGTTTTTCTCTTTTATCCGATTATTAATCGATTAATCGAAGTAATAATCAACAGATTAATCGATTATCAAATTAATCGTTAGTTGCAGCCCTAATATACATACATATATACAGTATATATATATATATATATATATATGTATATATATATATATATATATATATGTATATATATATATATATATATATATATATATATATATATATATATATATATATATATATATATATATATATATATATATATATATATATATATATATATAAGAAGAATTGAAGCTGTAATAGCTGCAAAAAATGGACCGACATCATATTGAACCCTATGGGTTAGGAATGGTATGGCACTTCAAGTTCATATGTGAGTCAAGGCAGGTGGCCAAATACTTTTGACAATATAGTATATGTGTAATATGGCAAAGTATAAAGTGTTCTTTGAGTGCAATAAGAAAATCCCAATGTGTTGAATGCCCTTTCATTTAAACTCCAATCTTCTAAAATTGTTTTTGAGTGGAAAATTGTCTTATAAGATGAAGCCAATAAAGGATTTTTTTGTGGTCCCCTTTATTTTGAAAAGTATTGAAAAATATCGATATACATTTTGGTACCGCTCCCGAAATATTAGTGCTGGTCTGCATGCAGGTCAGATTGCTTTCACATTAGACATTGCATTATTTTTGTAATGTAAACGACAACATAAAAAGATAGGATTTGGGAGAAAAAAAGAATCGATATTGGACATCTAACCCTGCAGAGTGAATGTAGCCTTAGACTGGCTCACACAGCTCTGACCGGCTCAAGGTAGGACAATTGTGGAAATAAACTCGTCAGAAGTGGCGCTAGCCATGGAACTGTTGGAAATGGCCGCGCCGGTGTGCACAGGATGAGAACAGAATCAAGGTTCCACTGTACTTTTTAAACACTTGGAGTTTAAACAGTTTCCTAAATACATCGGATACATTGTTTGACTTCTTTGCCAAATCCATTCCATAATTTAATTCCACTTACTGATATACTAAAGGTTTTAAGTGTTGTACAGCAACACTTAAAACCTGAGAAGAATGATGGGGGTGCTGGAGCCTATCTGAGCAGCATTCGGGCGGAAGGCGGGGTACACCCTGGACAAGCCACCACCTCATCGCAGGGCCGACACAGATAGACAGACAACATTCACACTCACATTCACACACTAGGGACCATTTAGTGTTGCCAATCAACCTATCCCCAGGTGCATGTCTTAATCATTCAATATTTTTCATTCAATAAATAAAGGATTTGAATGTTCTCTAAAATCCCGACGGACCTTTTTTGTAACACGGTTAGTGAATGAAGTGTACTTATGTAGTTATTTCCCCATATTTCTACACAATAGATAAGTGACTCAGTCCGGAACATATTTTGCATTATTTATTTTTAAGGCATTTCTTGACACCTTATGTTGTATATTTTATATATATTTTGATTTCCAGTTGATCTATTATATCTAAAAATGTGATTTATTTTACCCTATCAACGACTACTACTCTGTCTATTTGGCCTGTGATACAGTCAATATTAGTCAATATTATGAATGAAATGTTTTTTATTGTAATCCATTTCTGTTTTGATTTTCTCATTTTTTTAACCTAATTAATCCAAGGGCTGCAGTAGAGCAAGGAAAGTGATGATTACAGTGGAGGAACTTCTGTATTAAGGACTGTGAAATGGATCAAACCTCCCACTGGCTGTGGCGAAGGTCACCCACATAGGGTTCTCATTTGGGATGTGGAGGCATTTTGGACTTAAGCCAGACGACAACAAGCAGTTTGAGGTGAGTTGTGAAGTGTGCTTCGCTGTCAATGCGGCATCACAAAACAAACACTTCAAATCTTTTAACTCACCTTAAACTGTGAGACTAAGTACAGTATGATGAAACCGTACAAGGCAAAGAAACAAAAACAGACGTCCATAAAAACATTTATTGGTTTATCCTAATAGTAAAACAAATAGAAAAGAGCTCTCATTTGGCTACTAATACGGAACAGCAAATAGTATTACTGAGTTTGCATGCATTCTGCTTATATCGTAAAGTGCACAATTGTTATATTTTATTCATATTATAACTGTTTATATATATAGGTATAGAATAATTGACAGCCATTGCATTTATCTTTTGCAACCAGATTATCTTCCTTACCAGCATCATCAAGCTATATAAGAAATGCTGGTTTTATCCATCCTGTCTCTGGTCCTTTCACTTACGTCGTCAGTGCTCCTCTATTCCTCGTCTTCCAAACTCTACTTCAGTTTAGTTCCAAGCTTACTTTCTTAGGAAAGTAAGCTTGCTTGTCCGACAGGTACATTATTATTATTTTATACAAAACCTTCAGCCAAAGACCTTCAAGCTGTCTACTAGAAAGGGTATGTGCCATGCAAGGAAAATATTTCAACATTACTGCTCTATAAAATAATAAAAGACAAACATTGCAGTCAAAATGTGCTTGTGAGGAAAGAAAGCAGATGTTTGCTAAAACTATAAGGCTGTCTGGATGAGTCAGCGTAGACAGCTTTGGCTTTGTGTGGAAAGGATAGAAGTTAATCAAACTGATCTCTGTTCCTCTGAGACTGTATATAGTCACTCTTTGCCTTCAAATTGTCTGCCTTCGTTCATGTCTCCTCTTCAAGGGCATTTTTAAAATCTAGTCACGTGGCACTTCTGCCTCTACATTATTTCACTCACACTAGCCTATGAATAAACTACATTCATGTCCAATTATCATTTGACTTCAAAGATTATTGTCAATTCCATGCTTGCGTTTAAATTGGTGCTTGGTTGTTATTATACTTTGGTATCGTATCCTAAATAATGAACAGTATTTTGTAAATAGCAACATAAGCACAACCATATCAAGTACAACTCTTTATTCAAGCTTATTACCTATTACCATGTGTTGTGAGACCAACCAAATGGGTTGGCTTTGTTGTAATTGTGCTTGTAATTATGTATCTATTTATTTAACAGGGATATTATACATTAATGAACATTTGTGTGAATGCACCAGATTTAGCCACAAAGCTCATTTTCATCCGTAGTCCCTGTACAGATGTTACATTGTTACCCTAAACAAGACAGGTTAAAACAATGAAAATGTAATTATAATTAAAACTATTTACATGCACATGGACACGCAATGACAGCAGACCGTCAGTTACAATCAGCTCCTGACATACACACACATTTGACATGCACACACATTTGAGCACACAAGCTTATACACTTGAACAACATTCATGATAGCCGACGTCAATGTGAACAGTGCTGGTTATCGATCAGCCATTTAAAAAAACACATTTTAAATAATTGAGAAATGTTGATTCTATAATGCTGGTGGGGATATACTGTAGTTCCACTGATGCTCTGCTGTAGCAAAGAAGAAGGATTGGCCAAAGCTGCTCTTTCTGAGAGAACAATGCAGTCCCCCCTAACTGCCCTCCGAGTGACTCGGCTTGTAGCTGATCTGATGTTGAACTGTGTGAGTGATGGTGAAGACAGCCCATTGATTATTTTAAAAAGAAGACAGAGATTTGTATATTTAATATAGAAGTGGTGATAATCAATGGGGTTTCTGTCTGTTATTTTTATTGTTCGTTCCTAAAAAGATTCCAGTGGTTTGAGGGTAGTGACATTTGCATTTGACCAGGTAGTATATAGGTGAATATCATGGCGTGCATGTAAACTGTAGCGGCATTGAGTGATGAAACCTGATGAAACGGTAGTTTGAGAGATGAAATAAAAAAATGTTGCAAACCTTTTAAACTTGTGATTTAAATATTCATTTATTATCCATCCCGACTCCCAAGACATTTATAATCGCTTACAACTTGGAGCTTCTGACCTGACACAAAAGCATCCGATTCCACATTGAAATTGGTATTTTTTTAAAGGAACCTTGCAACAGTTTGTTTATGTTAAGTTGTAAGCATGACTGATTAAACCAAGTTGAGACATGACCCATAGACTCTTTGAGAACTTCTGCCACCTTTGCAGGGCTGGTGCCGTATTGTCTGCATAAAGTTGGGTGTGGATGTTAGGACAGACTTCTGGAAGGTTTTTTGTGTACGGTATAAGGAGAAGAATAATGGCCCACTTTTGATCCTTGTGGGACTCCAGTAGACAAATGGAGTGGAGATGAATGGTATCTTTGAATTCTGACCACTTGTGCCATGTTTGAAAGGTATGAGAAATGCACTGTAAAGAGATGTGAAAAAGGTGAAAAATTAAAGTTGGACAGTTTTGTTATTAAATTAGAGTGATTCACAGTATCGAAGGCTTTTTTGAGGTTGAGGAAAAACTGCCCCCAATACTTTTCACCTATCTAATAGGGATTTTAAGTTCTCAGCAAAAAAACATTTGGCAGTCTCGGTGGAGTATTAGTGTCTAAATCCATACTGCCATCAGTTTATTTGGTTTGATATTAGTTTCTCTGCTATTTTAATAGTGTTGGAAGGATGCTAATTATAATAATAATAATAATAATAAGGGATTAGATTTATATAGAGCTTTTTTTGACACTCAAACTCACATTGAAGATGGTAAGTTACATTTGTAACCACAGCTGCCCCGGGGTTAGACTGGCAAAAGCTAGGCTGCCAATTTGCGCCTACGGCCGTTCCGAGTCTTTAATTGCTACTAATGTGTGGATCTCCACTCTTAAATATCCGGTTGACTGCTGCTGACTTCCACTCCTTTGGGGATATGCCTCGGGAGATTGACAGATGTATTATTTTGGTCAAGGGTTTGGTTAATTCGGAAATTAGATTTTTTTAGCACGAAAGTGCCCCTTCCAAAAATATCCTTAGTTCTAGATGACTTAAGTTCAGTGATGGTTAGAAAAATGTCAGTTTCAGTGACAATATTTAGGTCAAAAGTAGTCCTTGTTGTATTGACTCTTTTCATGGTGTTGTCTGACTTGAAACATTGTGCAATAGCAGCTACTGATTCAATGAAATGGTCATTGAAACTATGTGCTAAATCACAAGGATTGTTTCGGAGTTGTCCATCTAAATTGCAAGTACTTTATTATTGTTTCTTTGTTGTCCTGGTAATTTTTTAAGTTGTTCTCTGGTTGCTTTGATGTTTTCTTTGTGTGTTTTAAATTATAATGAGAAAGTAGTTAATTAGCTTTGGCTGTCCTCATCATTCTGACAACTTAGTTCCTTTAAAGCCCCACTTAAGAACTTTGTTTTGGTTGATTTTGGCGACGCCAGTGGACAAAAGCGTTAGTGTTTTGCCAGAAGAATACCACATTTCTTATGATGACTAACGCATATAGTGTCATACTGACATAATGTCCGCTGTAATATTGGCACAAATATTACGTCTCTATTGCCTATGCTGATGTTAGACAGCAGACACTATCAAGAAATGATCTTTTATTGGGCTACAAACATGACGCTACTACCAAGAATGTAGATGCAGGGTGGAAGCAAAGAAAGACCGGTGGGAGATTTTTTTCAAAGGAAGTAGTAGTAAACTATCACAGTGGTGGCTATTTATTGCTAAAATGCAAATTCCAGTTACTCGTCCAGCAGGAACACAGCCAAGGCAGAATCGGTCTGACATTCCTCGTCATTGAGATCACGCAAGCGAGTGAAAGCCGGAGCAATTTTGATTCTGATCGTCCTTTTATTCGGGAAAGCTCAGTTTTTCTTTTTTTGTCTCCTTAGGCAAAACTTTTCGTTTCTTTGGCTGTCTTTGAGCTTCGGCCATGATAGCAGTAATTGCACGTAGGCGTTCTTCTTCTTTTTGTTTGCAGGCGGCAAGCATGCGTTCGCATCGACTTCCATCTTATTAACGAATAGGAAAAGGGGGAGTGACGTATGCTGTAAAACAAGTCATCACATTTGTAGTTTGTGTGGCAGGCTTTCTGCCACCCTCCTCAATGTCGTTAAGTGCCAGTAAAAGCGATACAGACCCCCTCAGGCCATGACAGATGTGTCATTCAGCTAGTTGTAAGTCCATGTATCACCCCAAATGTTCTGAAAATAGTTTATGAAGGTTGAAAAAGTTGCTTAGTTCCATACTTGCCAACCTTGAGACCTCCGATTTCGGGAGGTGGGGGGCGGGGGGCGTGGTCAGGGGTGAAGCGGGGCGTGGTAAAGAGGGGAGGAGTATATTGACAGCTAGAATTCACCAAGTCAAGTATTTCATACATATATATATATATATATATATATATATATATATATATATATATATATATATATATATATATATATATATATATATATATATATATATATATATATATATATCTACATCCTGAAAATATGCAAACAAAACTGTGTTTAGATAATTGATACTTCAAACTTGCATAAATAAATCTTAAGGAATATAACATAACTTGGCTTCTGAGAGCTTCAAAATGTAATGAATAAAATGCTAAAGTTGTTGATAAACAAGCAATTATTTTAATAATTAAATATGGTCATTTTAAATTAATTATGATCATTTAAGATTAATTATTTCAAATATGTTTATTTTAATGTATAATTCTATGGCTGGATGTAATAAGGAGTCAGAAAAAATACAAATAAAAATACAATTAATTTTGATGTTTTTAGCAAAATATAGTAAAAATGTATTTGTATTTTTTGTTTGTTATTTAATTAATAAATATATTTGTTTTTAGGTAAGATAAACATAATAATACAATTTGTCTCTAGTCTGGATGATTTAGTTCTTGTCACCCTGTTGTCCTCCCGTCATGAAAAAAGGCTGTCCTCACTCAGGTCCGCATGGAGCTGGAGGGGGCGTGGCCTCCAGTTCCGGCTGAAAATCGGGAGTTTTTCGGGAGAATATTTGTCCCGGGAGGTTTTCGGGAGAGGCACTGAATTTCGTGAGTCTCCTGGAAAATTCGGGAGGGTTGGCAAGTATGCTTAGTTCTCCTTTAAAGATGTAAAAATCTGCCTATTCGTTGATGACTTGGTTTTAAGTGATATTTTTACTGCATGATGATCCTTCATAAGTTTAATAATATTTGTGTTCATCCAAACTAGGGAGTTTTTGTGTTTAATTTTGCATGTGAAGTTGTTATTTTTATTTCCAGTGTGGTTAGTAATAACCTGTTTATTTCCTGTCTGTTTCATCAACAAGAATGTGGTCCAGTTTAAAAGTGCTCATACTGGTGTTTTAGAATCAATCTGTGTCTGTCTGTCGGTCTGTCTGTTAGTTCAAGTAACATAGTTCAAAATGTTATGAGTAGATTTTGATAAGGCTTTCAGGAAATGTCATAAATTGGATCAGTCACAAGTGAATCGATTTTAGGGGCGATCCGGATCACCTTCTGGATTCAAGAAAGCATTTATTACAATTGGTGGAAAAGACTGCACTCTCCAAGTGCTTTTTTTTTAATTAAAATGAAATCAGCTTATTTATTACAGAAATCAAATATACAGAATTGCTTAAGTGTTACTCAAAAGGCCGAAATCATCATTCCTGGAAGCACAATCTGCTTGAATGGAAAAAAACCCCAGTATTTATGAATTTCTGTTTGACCTTTGATCACACAATATTCTTAGACATGGGCGCCCATTAGGTCAATCGCGGAGGGTGTGTCTGTCGATCGTCGGCTAATAAAAAAAAATAGAGCTAAAGATTACCGATCATCAATCTCCACTATGGCGTCACTTGATTGACATTCACGGCACACAAGGATCTTGTGAGATGCCGCTGGCTGCTGCTGCGAGAAGAAAAAAATGCCAGCAGGTACGCGAGAAACATTTTTTATTTTAACACTCTCTCTCACCAAACACCTGCTGTCAAAAGTCTAAAGACAGACCTCACAGTTCCTGTCTTGACAATAAGAGTGCTGCCCCATCCTGCCAGCGCTAACAAAATAAGGGTCTCAGAAAGCTGGCGTATACAAGCTTGTAAAGGGTATAAAAACGAGTATGGAATTTTATATATATGCATGTTTTATATATATGCATGTTCTATATGTTATAGTTATTTGAATGACTCTTAATATGTTACGTTAACATACCAGGCACGTTCTCAGTTGGTTATTAATGCGTCATATAACGTACACTTATTCAGCCTGTTGTTCACTATTCTTTATTTATTTTAAATTGCCTTTCAAATGTCTATCCTTGGTGTTGGGTTTTATCAAATAAATGTTCCCCAAAAATGCGACTTATATATGATTTGTTCCTTCTTTGTTATGCATTTTCGACCGGTGCGACTTATACTCCGAATAATACGGTACATATCTCTTTTGCACTACAATATGAAACAGCAAAATGTAGCCTCAATTTGTAATGTGTGTTTACACCAGGGTATTTGTTTTTCTTTTGTTAATCAGAGTGTATTTATTCCAAAGGTCACTGATATATTCATATGTTATGTACATTTACCAGTTTTAGAGGATAATGCTTTTAATTTTTCCAAAAATGTAGAATCCCCTATCTTTTGTTCTTTTTTCCGCCTGCAGCCTGCATATTTGACATGAATATTTTATAATATTTGACATGAAATGCAAATCACAACTCTGTGTGCACCGCATACACAGCTGGTTTCAAAGTTTGTCATTACTTTATGAATATTAATTGAGATCTTAAATGAAAAGATATATAAACGACACCAAAGGGCACCACACATTATAGAGAATCATTACTCTTCACTCAACATTATAAGTGGTAGATGATAAATACATTTCCATTACAGTTATTATTCTTAAATCTTCTGTGAATTAGTCATACATAGTCAATGATCTGCAGGGCATCTTTTTTTATTGTAAATGTATAATGCAAATTGTAACTGGCCAAATAATTACCATTTCCAGAGGGCATAAACAAGCCACTGAAAACCCTGCTGTGTTATTTTGTGTTTTCCTTGATTTTATGGACAAAGGAAAATAGTGATAACTAAAACTTTACTCACTTCTTAAAAAAGAGTCTTGTCTTAGTCAGACATGTAGCAAACAGTGTTTGCCATTATCATTAACACACACTCAGAGTCTACAATGTGGCGTTACGGGGAAAAAAATGTGTTTTTCTGCTGCCATAATTAAAAATACATGAAGCTGCCCCACTATGGAACACATTGTCAACACAAGTGCTCTGATCTGCAAAATTGTACATTGCACCAATATATTTTATATATGTATAAGTTTAAGAAAACGCTATATAGTAAATGAACTGTGTCTGTATGTGGTTGGTCCATCTACAGTGCCAAAATTGGGTTTGGCTCATTTACCTAAGATGTTGGTGTATGATGCCATTGAAGTCACTGTCTCTCACACTCTCTCACACTCACAATCCTTATTTTGAATTCAGATGATTCTCAGCTTGAATATAGATATCCTTAAAATGGTGCTCAGAGGCAAAGATGAATGCAGGGTGTTTTCATTTGTTCCAGTTTCAATCTCTGTCAAAATCTTTTGTGCACATTGCCTGTATACAGTGCTGCATGAGCAGCTTTATCTAAAATGTAATGAGTCACGGCTTCTTTGAATTGCGTTCTTTGAATTGCGTTCTTTGAAATTGCGTAGCCTAAGAGTGGGGTAGTTTATACAGTATAAATCAAAAGCTATTTTTGGCTCAGCACTAGGGGTGTTATTTGCAACTAAACTTAAAATTGCTTTGTTCAATCATCCATCCATCCATCTTCTTCCGCTTATTCGAGGTCGGGTCGCGGGGGCAGCAGCCTACGCAGGGAAGCCCAGACTTCCCTCTCCCCAGCAGCTTTGTCCAGCTCCTCCCGGGGGATCCCAAGGCGTTCCCAAGCCAGCCGGGAGACATAGTCTCCTCCTACCGGTCGGACGTGCCCGAAACACCTCCCTAGGGAGGCGTCCGGGTGGCATCCAGATGCCCCAACCACCTCATCTGGCTCCTCTCGATGTGGAGGAACAGCGACTTTACTTTGAGCTCCTCCCGGATGACAGAGCTTCTCACCCTATCTCTAAGGGAGAGCTCCGCCACCCGGCGGAGGAAACTCATTTCGGCCGCTTGTACCCGTGATCTTGTCCTTTCGGTCATAACCCAAAGCTCATGACCATAGATGAGGATGGAAACGTAGATCGACCGGTAAATTGAGAGCTTTGTCTTCCGGCTCAGCTCCTTCTTCACCACAACGGATCGATACAGCGTCCGCATTACTGAAGACGCCGCACCGATCCGCCTGTCGATCTCACGATCCACTCTTCCCTCACTCGTGAACAAGACTCAGAGGCAGTGTTGGGTTAGTTACTGAAAACCAGTAACTAGTTACAGTTACTAGTTAATTAATTTCAAAAGTAACTCAGTTACTAACTCAGTTACTTACACCAAAAAGTAATGCATTACTGTGAAAAGTAACTATTAAGTTACTTTTTTTTTCTTCTTTTTTTTTTTAAAGCTCCCATTGATGCCCTTTTAGCCTTCATTTCAGTACTGTTATTGCACTGGAGAATAATACAATCTGTTGATCAAATTGACTTGCATTTACATCACTGAACTCTGCTAAGCAATGTGGTCTACATACAACACACAAAGACAAAGATATGTTTCAAAGGGCCAATTTATTTCAGGCCAGAACAAATTGACAAAACTATTTTAAATAGCTGCAACATAACATACATAAGTAACAAACAGCATAATAACAACATGTCACAACATAGCTGTAAACCTGGCTTCACCCAAGGAAGGCACACATGACATACACATAGCCTAACCAGGCATTTTTTTCTCTCAAGGAATTAAGGAAATAAAATCATGTCTAAAGCCCAGAGCACTCTACAAATTCCCCCAGTTTTCGTTAAGAGAAAAAGAAAGATTGGCCTGGCCCACTAGGATCCCTCATTATGTTTGTTTCCATGTTTATGTACTCACTGTACACTGTGTCCAGGTACGTGGAAAATGTTTTCCGTGACATTTGCTGTTCGACGCCGGTATCATGCTAATTAGCTGCCTGAAAGCGGGCGACTCCACTTTAGAAATAGCCTGCATGTCTTCTAGCACATACGCTGCAATGGCCCTATCAATGTTGTCCTGGCTAGCAGTCCCTCCGTTAAAATCCTTAAATGGTGGTGGTGGAGGTGAAGTGGCATCAGAGTCTGTGTCTCTCTTTACTAGCTTCATCGAAGCATATTGCTTTTGTAGGTGTTTCAGCAGATTTTAATTGCTGTTTTGGGCAGTAGATAGGATCTTTGATCCAAGACACAACTTACATTGAACTAAAATGTTCTTTTCTTTGTGCTCGACAAAAGAAAAGTAGTGAGATTATCTCCATGTTAAGAAACTCGACTGTGGTATCCGCCATGATGTCTTGTTAGTAAACACTAGGGGTGCAACGGATCAAAAAACTCACGGTTCGGATCGTTTCTCGGATCAGAGTCACGGATAGGATAATTATCCGGATCAGCAAAAAAAACAAAAAGACAAGACAAATAAACAGAAATGTTGTCTTTTTGTTTAGTAACACTTTTAAATTATTAAATTAAAATATATGAAAATCAACTTAAAGTGCACAAGGCATAATATCTTCCTTTTAACATAATTAATGAAAAACAGTGCAACATAAAAAGGCATTCCTCGTTTCTTTAAACTTGGACCAATGACCATTAATAAAAAACAACTTAAAGTGCAACATAAGAGGGCACATCATCTTCCTTGAAACATAGACAGTGAAATAAAGCCTGACATCTGGAGTGATGCTGCTGTCTTCCACACTTGGAGCCATGGATTGTAGAATCCTTGTTTTCAGTGGCAGGATCGTTGACACAGATGGTGAAGTTTCAGTGCTCAGTAGAGATGTAACAGTTTTGAGGGTTTTAAGCACCTGGAGGACCTCCTCTGCCACTCTCACATCATCATCAGACAGGGTGATGATGTCTTTGACATTTGTCTTCAGGGTCTTGTGGGTCGATGCAGAGTATATAGCTGCCTGCTGCTCCAACATATCATAAGTGGAGTGCCACCTTGTTGGGACATCATGTATGAGCTTATGAGTAGGCAGCTTTAGCATTTCTTGCTTTGTCTTAAGCACATGAGCAGCTGTTGTGATTGGGTGGAAGTAGGAAGCCACCTTCCTGATCCTCCGAAGGAGGCGCTCCATCCTATTGACTGAGATTCCCTTCTGTGATAATAAATTCACTACATGTGCAAAGCACCCTATCTGTGGTCCCAGTCCTGCCTCATTCACTGCATTTATTAGATTTTTGGCATTATCAGTTGTGACTGGGATATCTTTATCTTTCATTCCTCCACTGCTTGTGTCAGTACCTGCGCAAGGTGACTCTCGTAGAGGGGGCGTGTCTTCTCATCTCCCAGTCTGCTGTGATGAAATGAGCGCTTATCGTCACATAGTTCCCCTGGACGTCCACCCGTCTGTCGTGAGCGCAACAGATGATGCTCAGGACAGTTCATCCACCACTTTTTTCTTCTCCTGCTCATAAAGATCTTATCTTATCGCTGAAGTGGGTGCGCGACGGGATGTTGTAACGTGGCTCAAGCACGTTAAGCATGTGTTTAAAACCTTCGTTTTGCACAACCGAGTCTGCACCTATAAACACACCGATTAAATGGCGCGGGGCTTTTCAAGCTCCTCCGTTACTCCACTCGCCATGACCACGCTGTGTGTGGACTTTTCATATATCAAACCGCGGATCACGTGTGTGCCGAACCGAAGATATTTATCCGAACGGATCACGGATCAATGTTGATCCTTTGCACCACTAGTAAACACAGACACGCCCCTCCCCTCCCCACACCCACACCCAGACACACACAGAGCGCACCTGTCTTCTCTCCCTTGTGACACAGGAAGAATCAGAAGGACGACACCGCGACTCTCCAATAAAACACACAGAGATCTTCTGTTTCTAGCCGATATTACATAAAAAATAACGTAAAAATAACGTGCAGTAACGCATCATGTAGTAACGCACAGGTGTCAAACTCTGGCCCGCGGGCCAAATTTGGCCCGCCGTGTAATTTCATATGGCCCTTGAGGCAGTATCAAATTCACACTAGAGCTGGCCCGCCGATTATATACAGCGGCGGTGCCACGGTAACACCGCATTCACCGCTAATTCTCATACTTGCCAACCCTCCCGGGAGACTTCCACATTTCAGTGCCCCTCCCGAAAATCTTCCCCGAGCTGTCGTCACGTCCGCTTTTCATCCAGTCCAACGACGTGCTGGCCCAGTCACATAGTAAGTGCGGCTTCTGCATGCACTAACACAAGTTATTGCAACGCATACTTGATCAACAGCCATACAGGTCACACTGAGTATGGCCGTATAAACAACTTTGACACTGTTACAAATATACGCCACACTGTGAACCCACACCAAACAAGAATGACTAACACATTTTGGGAGAACATCCGCACCGTAACACAACATAAACACAACAGAACAAATACCCAGAACTCTTTGCAGCACTAACGTTTCCGGGACGCTACAAGGTGTGTGTGGGGGGGGCGGGGTTTGGTGGTAGCGGGGGATGTATTTTGTAGCGTCCCGGAAGAGATAGTGCTGCAAAGGGTTTTGGGTATTTGTTCTGTTGTGTTTATGTTATGTTACGATGCGGATGTTCTCCCGAAATGTGTTTGTCATTCTTGTTTGGTGTGGATTCACAGTGTGGCGTATATTTGTAACAGTGTTAAAGTTGTTTATACGGCCACCCTCAGTGTAACCTGTATGGCTGTTGATCAAGTATGCGTTGCATTCACGTGTGTGTGCGTACAGAAGCCGCACTTACTATGTGACTGGGCCTGGACTGGATGAAAAGCGGACGTGACGTTACCACTTTTAACGTGTGTTTGGGGTCATTGTCCTGTTGAAACACCCAACTGCGCCCAAGACCCAACCTCCGGGCTGATGATTTTATGTTTACCTGAAGAATTTGGAGGTAATCCTCCTTTTTCATTGTCCCATTTACTCTATGTAAAGCACCAGTTCCATTGGCAGCAAAACAGGCCCAGAGCATAATACTATCACCATCATGTTTGACGGTAGAAAAGGTGTTCCTGGGATTAAAGGCCTCACCTTTTCTCCTCCAAACATATTGCTGGGTATTGTGGCCAAACAGCTACATTTTTGTTTCATCTGACATCACATGGACAAAGATAAGACCTTCTGGAGGAAAGTTCTGTGAAGCTTGCCAGAAGCTTGTGGATGGCTACCAAAAGCGCCTTATTGCATTGAAACTTGCCAAGGGACATGTAACCAAATTTTAACATTGCTGTATGTATACTTTTGACCCAGCAGATCTGGTCACATTTTCAGTAGATCCATAATAAATTCATAAAAGAACCAAAATTCATGAATGTTTTTTTGTGACCAACAAGTATGTGCTCCAATCACTTTATCACAAAAAAATAAGAGTTGTAGAAATTATTGGAAACTCAAGACAGCCATGACATTATGTTCTTTACAAGTGTATGTCAACTTTTGACCATGACGGTATATTACATTACTGTACAGTAGGCCTGGACACTTCCACACACACATGTTAGTGTCTCCCATTTATTATTTTATTCATTTACATTTGAGACTATTTTACCAGAGTTTTGCACGAGGTGGGTGACCAATTTTGCGCAGGTAAAGACATGAGTGCCAAGTGCATCTTCAGGGTGTGAAGCAAGATTTTAAAATCACATGATTTATTATATTTATGAATTGAGAACAGCAGATTGTTTTAAAGATGCATTCAATTTAAATGATTATAATTTTGATCATTTCTACTGTTCTAAAAAGATGTTGTGTTATGATGAGGTTACCAGGTACACTACACAGTAATACTCTACAGGGGGGGGTGCTGCAGTATTTTTTACAGGCGGTATAGTACCGAATATGATTCATCAGTATCGCGGTACTATACTTATACCGGTATACCGTACAACCCTACTTCAATGTGGTCATGTAAATGTGTTATTAGTGGGACATTTAATAGCCTAAATAGAAAAACGTTAGATGTTCAAAGATGTGTTGTTAATTTTATTTGTTTTCATAGCAGTATAAAATAAAAGACATCATAATAGCTGACAACAACAAAGTAAAAAAGACTATTCAACATTTTGGAAAGTTTTTACAGACTTTAGAATGGTTTAAAAATATTTTTGGTCCTGGAAAGTGAAACTCTCCAACTAAAGATTTGGTGCTAAGAAGCCCATTTAAATTTTTTTTCCAAGAATAGGTTAGTTCTGTCTCAGTTTTTCCATTAAAAATAACATTTTATCTTTAAAATATATATAATGAAACATTAAACATGTATGCTCTGCTGCACCAGAATCAGCAGTGGCTGCTTCATCAGAGTTTAACCCCCCAACAAACACTCACTCCTAGCAGTCCAATGATGCCTTTGATAGTGGGTGAGTAATGTAGACACTGCTTGGCTGTTTTGGTTTATTAGTAAACTGCTGTACCACTGGTCGTCACTAATTAATTAACACCTTGGCTATTTCAATTATATGTTAGCAAAATATATGCTAATTTTTTTATAACTTAATTTGAATGAATGAATGAAATAAGTTTATTTCGGTCATATAATCAACCATCAACCATTAACCATTTTGTGTGACCAGTTTAAGAGTACAGACTATACATATACAGTATAACAATCATACACATTTACACACAAAAGGAAAAGAAAAGAAAAGAAAAGAAAAAGCATGACCGAAAAAGGAATAGGCTGAAGCCAAAGCTTATATTTGCCTATCCTATATCTTCACTGAAAGTAAGATTACCTGGAACATCAATGTAAAAAAAAAAATAAAATCAAAACCAATGGGATGAAAGTAATTGTTACTATATTTTATAATTTTCAATTATCTCACCTTTCAATGTTTTCTTAAACCTTAACAAAGAAGTACATGTCTTCAACTCATCACTGAGCTTGTTCCACCATTTAACTCCTAAAACTGAAATACATTTGTATTTAATATTCGTTCTTGCTTTACCTATTTCAAAAATTATGTTTTTCTCCTCTTAATTGAAATAACCTAAGAATACAAGCTGGAAGGCTGTTGTTCTTTACTCGAAACATAATTTCCATTGTTTTTAAAAACACTATCTGAAAATGTTAACACATTAGAACTTATAAATAATGGATTGCTATGTTCATAGTAGCACGCTTTGTGTATTATTCTAATGACCCTTTTTTGAAGTTTAATTATTGGGTCTATGTTTGTTCTATAAACATTTCCCCAAACTTCAACACAATATGTTAAATATGGAAAAATAAAAGAATAATATAACATATGCAGACATTTCTTATTCAGCATGTGTTTTACTTTATAAAGAATGGCAATGGATTTGGATATTTTTCCCTTTATATATTCAATATGCGGTTTCCAACATAATTTATGATCAATTATTATTCCCAAGAATTTAGTTTCATATACTCTATCGATTTCCACTAGATTTAATTTTAATTTTACTTCACGTTTTGTCCTTGCACCACTAAACACCATAAATTTAGTTTTCTTATCATTTAATGATAACGTATTGATATCAAACCATTTTTTTAGCTCAATCAACTCAACCTCTATTATCCTCAACACTTCCTTCAAGTCTTCTCCTGAACAATATACATTTGTATCATCTGCAAACATAATAAATTTCAATTTATTAGATACTGAACAAATATCATTTAAATATAGTATAAATAACTTAGGTCCCAATACCGAGCCTTGTGCAACCCCACAAGTTACTCTTCTTGGCTGTGACTTAGTCTTATTAATTTCCACATATTGAGATCTATTACTTAAATAACTACTTAACCACTCTTGTGAAACACCTCTTATGCCATAGTTTTCCAATTTTTGCAGAAGTAACGAATGATCGATTGTGTCAAAAGCTTTACATAAATCAATAAATACTCCAACGGTGTGTTGCTTTTTTTCTATTGCTGTAGCTACGTTTTCTACAAAGTCCATCACTGCTAGGGATGTAGATCGATTTCTCCTGAACCCGTACTGATGGTCATTCAGTAGCTCATGTTTGTCAATGAACTTATCAAGTCTATTTACAAATAATTTCTCAAGAATTTTTGCAAATTGAGGTAGTAGAGACACAGGTCTATAATTTGAGACCATATGTTTATCACCATTTTTATAAATCGGAATAACTTTAGCAATTTTCATTTTGTCAGGAAAAGTTCCAGTTGATAAAGATTTATTACATATATAAGTAAACTTTGATTGAGATTAAATGAGCCTTGTTGTAGTTTTTCATATGTTTCATAGCAACATATTCCATGAGCTTTTTGTTTTACTTGCACATTTAAGTTAAATGCTACATATTTACCTGTAGACTATCTTGAGCCAGGATATTTTTTTTGCATATCAGTGCTCGACTCTTAAATAAAAAAATACCAATTATACCTATTTGTTGAGTGGTTAATTGAACATGTAACTTGTTGCAAATCAGTGAAATGAGAATATGACAACTCATGATACCTAATTCCCTAATAATAGACTTGTTAAGTGGTAAATTGTAAAAAAGCAAACCAATTGGTTGTGCAGAACACTGAAAAACAAGATCATTGAAGGTGTCAATTAATGGGGTCGTGGGGCTCACACCGATACTCTTTCAGGGGGCCCATAATTCATAGCAGTGGCCCTGGTCGTCCGTGTAGGGTGCCATGACAGAAAAAATGTAAACGATGCGCAAAGATTGTGGAGTCTGTGAGCACCTTAAGGGTAATATTGTGAGTCTTTTTCCAGATCTTGTTTAAATGAGGACATAACCAAATAACTTGAAACGTACATTGATTTGTTTGATCTGACAATCTTATTGTTTAAAAATATCTTAACGACTTTTCAAGCTTCTGTAAATGTACGCCAAATGTTTTCTTAATAAGTCTTGGGCACAGAAACACATTTTTTGTTCTTGTTACAAAGGGGTTACAAACCACCAGATAATTACCAACATAATGGAGGACAGTAAACTGAACAGTTAAAAAGTGCAGTAGTACTTAAATTGAATTGAATTATATTTATATAGCGCTTTTCTCTAGTGACTCAAAGCGCTTTACATAGTGAAACCCAATATCTAAATTACATTTAAACCAGTGTGGGTGGCATTGGGAGCAGGTGGGTAAAGCGTCTTGCCCAAGGACACAACAACAGTGACTAGGATGGCGGAAGCGGGAATCGAACCTGGAACCCTCAAGTTGCTGGCACGGCCGCTCTACCAACCGAGCTATACCGCCCCACTTAATATAAATGTGAATGTAAATTCAGTTCTCCAGCTATGAAATCCGCTTTACAGACCTATACAGAGGCCTTTGTTGCATACTTAATTCAGCATAGGTGATTTGGAAAGAGCAGTATAATTAGTTCCACTCTGCAGATTAATATTGTATCAAAAGATCCAGATCCACCATGACCTGAAAAAAGAGCTGTTGTTATCATATCACATTCATCCCATCACATAAAGCATTAAGAGATTTGTGTGTGTGGTCCAACTGCTGCTTTTCTTTCCTGGTGAGTGTGTTATGTGTTATTTGCTGACTGCTTAAATTTTTCTGAGCTGAGCTTTTGAAGTGAAGGTCAGAATACAGAGATGAGCATTTTTTACGTCTTTCCTTTCCCTTTAAGTGAAGGTCAGAATACAGAGATTAGCCTTTTTTACATATTTTCTTTGTCTTTATTCAATAATGCTAGACACCCAGCTTTTTAAGCCTGGTGTAAACTCTCACATCACGTAACTTGCACAGGCAATGCCATCTTGGCCCCTCCCCCTGCATAGCCTTGCATGCACATCACACAAATCTGCAGATTTGTGATTGGTCAGTTTTTCCAGAGGAGGTCCCCGACCACAGGAGAGCAGACTTTGCGCTTGAAATGCACTATTTATTGTATGAAATAAAGCAACAGTCATTAAACATGAAAATTAGTATTGTGTATTTTATATCTGCGCGCTCTAAAAATCTTCTAGAAGAAAATCATAAAGTACGAGTTCGCCACTCTTTTGAAGTTTTATTGCCAAACATCAATAACACATGACCATACACATTAACACTAGCATGTCGTTAAAATAATTATTTAACAGTTTTTTTTTGTTTACAATTACATAGCTCTCTCTTGTCCCGTGTCCTGAATAATGGAATAGCGTTGCATATAATAGCGTCCTTTGCCACGACTTCCACGACCAGGACGAAAACCACACTGTTCCTCCTGAATCCGAGGTTCGACTATCCGGCGTAGCCTCCTCTCCAGTACACCTGAATAGACCTTACCGGGAAGGCTGAGGAGTGTGATCCCACGATAGTTAGAACACACCCTCCGGTTCCCCTTCTTAAAGAGAGGAACCACCACCCCGGTCCAGAGGAACCACCACCCGGTCGTCCTGGTCGTGGAACTGTGGACCAGCTCTATACTCTCGGCAGGGTCCTTAAGGGTGCATGGGAGTTTGCCCAACCAGTCTACATGTGTTTTGTGGACTTGGAGAAGGCATTCGACCGTGTCCCTCGGGAAGTCCTGTGGGGAGTGCTCAGAGAGTATGGGGTATCGGACTGTTTGATTGTGGCAGTCCGCTCCCTGTATGCTCAGTGCCAGAGCTTGGTCCGCATTGCCGGCAGTAAGTCGGACACGTTTCCAGTGAGGGTTGGACTCCGCCAAGGCTGCCCTTTGTCACCGATTCTGTTCATAACTTTTATGGACAGAATTTCTAGGCGCAGTCAAGGCGTTGAGGGGATCTGGTTTGTTGGCTGCAGGATTAGGTCTCTGCTTTTTGCAGATGATGTGGTCCTGATGGCTTCATCTGGCCAGGATCTTCAGCTCTCGCTGGATCGGTTCGCAGCCGAGTGTGAAGCGACTGGGATGAGAATCAACACCTCCAAGTCCGAGTCCATGGTTCTCGCCCGGAAAAGGTTGGAGTGCCATCTCCGGGTTGGGGAGGAGATCTTGCCCCAAGTGGAGGAGTTCAAGTACCTCGGAGTCTTGTTCACGAGTGGGGGAAGAGTGGATCGTGAGATCGACAGGCAGATCGGTGCGGCGTCTTCAGTAATGCGGACGCTGTATCGATCCGTTGTGGTGAAGAAGGAGCTGAGCCGGAAGGCAAAGCTCTCAATTTACCGGTCGATCTACGTTCCCATTCTCACCTATGGTCATGAGCTTTGGGTTATGACCGAAAGGACAAGATCACGGATACAAGCGGCCGAAATGAGTTTCCTCCGCCGGGTGGCGGGGCTCTCCCTTAGAGATAGGGTGAGAAGCTCTGCCATCCGGGGGGAGCTCAAAGTAAAGCCGCTGCTCCTCCACATCGAGAGGAGCCAGATGAGGTGGTTCGGGCATCTGGTCAGGATGCCACCCGAACGCCTCCCTCGGGAGGTGTTTAGGGCACGTCCGACCGGTAGGAGGCCGCGGGGAAGACCCAGGACACGTTGGGAAGACTATGTCTCCCGGCTGGCCTGGGAACGCCTCGGGGTCCCACAGGAAGAGCTGGACGAAGTGGCTGGGGAGAGGGAAGTCTGGGCTTCCCTGCTTAGGCTGCTGCCCCCGCGACCCGACCTCGGATAAGCGGAAGAAGATGGATGGATGGATGGATGCCACGACTTGTTCGGAAGTTATCTCCACGAACATATTTTCTTTTGGTTTATGAGTAAAACGTCCATTAAAAGTAAACTGATGTTTCTGAATGATTAGTTCTGGTGTAGACAAAGATGTCAATGTTGTGGTTGTCATCATTCTTCACAAGAAGGTACATACACTATATTGCCAAAAGTATTTGGCCAGCTGCCTTGACTCACATATGAACTTGAAGTGTCATCCCATTCCTAACCCATAGGGTTCAATATGAACGGTCCACCTTTTGCAGCTATTACAGCTTCAACTCTTCTGGGAAGACTGTCCACAAGTTTGCGGAGTGTGTTTATAGGAATTTTCGACCATTCTTCCAAAAGCGTATTGGTGCGGTCACACACTGATGTTGGTCGAGAAGGCCTGGCTCTCAGTCTCCGTTCTAATTCATCCCAAAGGTGTTCTATCGGGTTCAGGTCAGGACTCTGTGCAGGCCAGTCAAGTTTATCCACACCAGACTATGTCATCCAATTCTTTATGGACCTTGCTTTGTGCACTGGTGCACAGTCATGTTGGAAGAGGAAGGGGCCTGCTCCAAACTGTTCCTACAAGGTTGGGAGCATGGAATTGTCGAAAATGTTTTGGTACCCTGGAGCATTCATAGTTCTTTTCACTGCAACTAAGGGGCCAACCAAGCCCAACTCCTGAAAAACAACTCCACACCATAATTCCTCCTCCACCAAATTTGGCACTCTGCACAATGCAGTCCAAAATGTACCGTTCTCCTGGCAACCTCCAAACCCAGACTCGTCCATGAGATTTCCAGATGTAAAAGCATGATTCATTACTCCAGAGAACATGTCTCCACTGCTCTAGAGTCCAGTGGAAACGTGCTTTACACCACTGCATCCAACGCTTTGCATTGGACTTGGTGATGTATGGCCTAGATGCAGCTGCTCGGCAATGGAAACCCATTCCATGAAGCTCTCTGCGTACTGTATGTGGGCTAATTGGAAGGTCACATGAAGTTTGGAGCTCTGTAGCAACTGATTGTGCAGAAAGTCGGCGACCTCTTTGCACTATGCGCTTCAGCATCCGCTGACCGCTCTCTGTCAGTTTACATGGTTCGTGGCTGAGTTGCTCTTGTTCTCAAACTCTTCCATTTTCTTATAATAAAGCAGACAGTTGACTTTGGAATATTTAGGAGCGAGGAAATTTCACGACTGGATTTGTTGCACAGGTGGCATCCTATGACAGTTCCATGCTGGAAATTACTGAACTCCTGAGAGCGGCCCATTCTTTCACAAATGTTTGTAGAAACAGTCTCCATGCCTATGTGTTTGATTTTATACACCTGTGGCTGGGCCAAGTGATTGTGACACCTGATTTTGATCATTTGGATGGGTGGCCAAATACTTTTGGCAATATAGTGTATTTACTAGTCAAAGACAGCTGCGGTTGCTCCTTCTGGACACACTGCCCCTTAGTGGTTTGGAAGAGAGTCACAAGTCTGGTGCCACCCTCCACGGAAAAACTGGAAATCAAACAAGATGCTGTCAGAGGGACACAAGCTACGTGACGCAAAAGTAAATTCCAGCCTTTAGTCCACCTGCTTCTAGTTTTTAATTCACTGAAACATTAACTGATCCATTGAAAATATATTAGGCAACATTCTGAGTGATAGTCATGGGAATGGTCCTTCACGATAGCCTAAAAAACTATGTTAGAATAAACGGCTGTGGAAGATAGGAATACATATTTTTGCATGACAGACCCAAACAAACCTATACATTTTTTATGAATTGACAATCAGAAGGTCTGGAGGCTGCCTTAGGGCCTTCAACACCCAGGCCGCCCTTGTAAAAGCACACATTTAAGCAGAGCAAATGCTGTTTATTTATGGCATCTGTATATTTTAACTTTCAGTTCTTAATATTGAGTTTTTGTGTTTGTCTTAATTTGGATATTTCTATCTGTCATTGCCTATTCTTTGTTAGACACACTCGGGACCATCTGATAAATATTTTTTCTACTGTGTTTTGAAAAACTTCAAAATAAACGTATTTAATGTTTTCCTTTGATTTTCCACTGAATTTGTCCCAAAGTCCCTGAATAGCTTGTTCTTGTTTTGAAGAATATGTATTGCTAGATCTAGTTTTTTTTTTCATCCTTGCATTTATGGATGGATGGATGGATCTAAAGCAGTGATAAATCAGACATACTGATGCACTGCAAAAAAAAAATGCAACCAGTCTTTGGCTAAATTAATAATACTCTGTTGAAGCAGAGCGAGTTTTGACTAATTAGTCACGCATATTTCTCCAAACAAGACAAGAAATGGGTGCAGTGGGATAGATCTCAAATTAAAAAAGCATGAAGGGGATCTGAAATATTTACTGTTTCTCACTTACACTTATCCTTACACAGTATTTATTTCGTTTTATCTGTGTCTCCTCAGCTCAAAACAATCTGAGTTTACTTGGGTGTACCAAGATTTGGCATGATGATTTTGCTCTTCTCCATGTATATTTAGATTTTGCTAAGCCATTCCTCTCTGCTTTCTCTCTTATCGTTTCTCTATCAAGCCAAAGCACACAGATAAGCTGCATTGAGAGAAATGCCACTTTTTTGTGTTAGTAATAAAAGTCTGCAGAAAATTCACAACATTGATCTATTCATATTTTTCAGGCATGTACGGGGTTTGCCAAAATACTTGTGGCGGTAGGGGCGTGGCTATGAGCGTGGTCAATATGACGCCATCATATAAATCAGCGATGATGCATATATTTTATTTACGTTATACATACATATAAAAACACATCTCTGTTATTAGTATTTAGTAATGACATATTTTTCTTACAATATATTGTTTTGCTCTATTTTTCAATTGTTGCTGCTTATTTTGCAATGTAACACAGGCCATACCATTTTTAATTTTCCTGAGGGAACTCTCCTGAAGGAAGCAATAAAGTACTATCTATCTATCTATCTATCTATCTATCTATCTATCTATCTATCTATCTATCTATCTATCTATCTATCTATCTATACCCATATCCACAGCAGGTCTCCAAAGTGAACAGCATCTGGTCGTAAAAAATATCCCTCATTTTTAAGGTGTGGTGGCTTTTATTTTACCTTAAAAGTTAAAGTTAAAGTACCAATGATTGTCACACACACACTAGGTGTGGCGAGATTATTCTCTGCATTTGACCCATCACCCTTGATCACCCCCTGGGAGGTGAGGGGAGCAGTGGGCAGCAGCGGTGGTCGCGCCCGGGAATCATTTTGGTGATTTAACCCCCAATTCCAACCCTTGATGCTGAGTGCCAAGCAGGGAGGTAATGGGTCCCATTTTTATAGTCTTTGGTATGACTCGGCCGGGGTTTGAACTCACAACCTACCGATCTCAGGGCGGACACTCTAACCACTAGGCCACTGAGTAGGCGCGCCACGATCAATTACATGTATGGGAAACCCTGGTGTAGCATCTGATAAAAAACAAAAATATGAGCACCATTGTTTTGTCAAGTTGTACTTTTGCCTAAATCCAATTCACCAGCGCTGCACAGGTTTTTACTGGAATCCTCTCCCACTCCTCTATGATGATCACAGAGGTGGTTGATTTTAAACGTTTTGTGCTACTCCACCATCCGCTTGAGGGTGCCGCACAGTTTCTCAATTGGTTTCAGAGCTCGAGAGATACTTGGCCACTCCATCACCTACAGTTTCCCTGGCAGGGCACTTGTCGTAGTGGAGTTCAGTGGTTATTTTTCTGAAGGTAACAGCTTAGTGTTTACACGTGTGCAATGTTGACTGTATTACAGTCTCCTGTACTGTAACACTGCACAAACTTTCAGAATATAAATAAATTAAAAGTACCTAAAATATTCACACGAAGTCAGTGTTAATACATGTGATGGCTCTTTGCACATGATAAAACACAAATGACATATTGGAAATGGGATCATGTAGGACATGCTGTCGTCATGTAAATGAGATAAGGCTATTTCAATCAATCAATCAATCAAAGATTATTTATATAGCTCTAAATCACGAGTGCAGCCCTTTGAGACATCCTCGGCTCAGATCCCACATCAGGACAAGAAAAAACTCAACCCAATGGGATGACAATGAGAAACCTTAGAGGGGACCCCCCTGAGGGGACCCCCCCCCCCCCAAGGATTGGGCTAAGTAAAGAAGTCAAACAATGTACTAATATGATCCAGTTTAAGAAACTGTTCAAATTCAAAGTGTTCACAAAGTACAAAGAAGAAGAATCTCGATCAACATCTTGAACCTTATTTAAAAATGAGATAAGCTATTTCATCACATAATGTGAACTATAATTTACATAACTATTTATTCCATGATAACTTTATTCATTTATTCATTATTTACTTACTCATTTGTCTATTACATTTTTGAATGTATTAATTCACTATTGTGTTACAAATTGATTACAAACAAATGTGTTAAACACTGCTATGATACGAAAGGGTGTATGATTAAGTAAGCTCTGCTTCCTCCTACTCCTTTTCAGACATGCTGTAATGACAAACTGGAAATATTTGATGTATCATATTGTAATTGTTTGCATGTTTGAAATGACACCATAACTATTTACCACAAGTGGAGCATGTTTCCCTAAAACCAATGACCATCTTTTGTGTCTTTGTTTGTTTGATCACGCCCACTGCCGTGGAGTTGTCGGCAGACTTGATGTTCGTGCGATAAATGGGGACACAGTCATGCGTATATAGGGTGTACAGGAGGCGGCTCAACACAAAGCCCTGAGGGGAGCCAGTGCTGAGGGACAGGGTGGAGGAGAATAGTTGATCCACCTAGGGCTGCAACAACTAATCGTTTAAAATCGATTATAAAAATAGTTGGCGATTAATTTAGTCATCGATTCGTTGTATCTATACTATGCGCATGAGCTGCGGCTACGTCTCATGAGGTGGCAGTAAGCCAGCCAATGATGTGTCATGTGCAGCTCACGTGACGATGTCGTCTTCTTTGCCTGGAAACATTGGAAAAATGGCGGAGGAAAGCAGTATTGATAGTTCAGGGGAGAAACATCTGGAGGTTAATGCTTCAATGAAGAAAAGTGTACGACCTAAGTCGTCAAAAGTGTGGGAACACGTTACTTTAAAGACTTCAAAGAAGACAGTTTCCTGCAAAGTGTGCATCATGGACCTCGCTTGGCACGGGAGTACAACATCACTTCGGGAGCACCTGAAGAGGAAACATGTTGGAGCCATGGATGAAGGGAACTCATGGTACGTAACTTTTTAAGTCCATAGTCCGGTCACATTAATCCGTTGTGTCCATCATTGTGTGTTTTTAATCTTTTGTTAACGATGAGATTTTTTTCAAGGAAGCGCAGCAGCAACTGTTGTGTATTAACTTTCAGAGTGTTACAAACTTTTTGGAGAGTGCGACGGCCATACTTGCCAACCCTCCCGGATTTTCCGGGAGACTCCCGAAATTCAGCGCCTCTCCCGAAAACCTCCCGGGACAAATTTTCCCCCGAAAATCTCCCGAAATTCAGGTGGAGCTGGAGGCCACGCCCCCTCCAGCTCCATGCGACCTGCGTGACGTGTCGACAGCCTGTTTTCACGTCCGCTTTCCCACAATATAAACAGCGTGCCTGCCCAATCACGTTATAACTGTAGAATGATGAAGGGCGAGTTCTTGGTTTCTTATGTGAGTTTATTGTTAGGCAGTTTCATTAACGTCCTCCCAGCGCGGTAACAACACACAACAACAGCAGTCACGTTTTCGTCTACCGTAGAGCAGTTCGTCTGCTGTAAACAGCAATGTTGTGACACTCTTAAACAGGACAATACTGCCATCTACTGTACATGCATATGTGACAATAACATCTAGGGCTTTTAGAGAGTGCAGTGCACAACTGCGCACACAACAAGGAGACGACGCAGAAGAACGAGGAAGATACAGCCATGGCGACGCCGACGACGAGTAAGATGAAGAAATACGCTTGTAAGTTCCAAGCCGCAGCTGCGATTGGACCTGGATAGCCTCCGGGAAGAAGTAGTGGACTACCAAGTGCTTGGCAGTGAAGATCTTCGATTGACTGGTTTTGGGCCATGCTAGGGAGAGATGGAAGTTTCCAGACTCTAGTACATTTGATGAAAACACTTTTGTGCGTGCCACACAGCAATGCATCATCAGAGAGGGTGTTCAGCATGGTTAGAAAAATAGTGACAGAGAATAGAACAAGGATGGACAATTCAACCCTTAACTCAACAATGAGTAGATGTGTGTGTATATGTGTAAATATATTAACACTGAAATTCAAGTATTTCTTTTTTATATATATATATATATATATATACCGGTAGCTAGAATTCACTGAAAGTCAAGTATTTCTTATACATATATATATATCCATCCATCCATTTTCTACCGCTTATTCCCTTTGGGGTCGCGGGGGCGCTGGAGCCTATATATATATATATATATGAAATACTTGACCACGCCCCCCTCTCCCACCCCCCACCTCCCGAAATCGGAGGTCTCAAGGTTGGCAAGTATGGCGACGGCTTCATTTTCTGAGTGGCAACGGGCATTCATGAGTTCAGCACGCCAGCTCTTTTTTTGTGAGTAACGTTAACGTTATCTCTTTGGGGCTGATAATGTGTCTCCGGCAGATTTGACTCCGTTTTGAGAGAGAAAACGCACGGTTACAAATTTCTAAATAAACGTAACGGACAGAAATATCTCAGGTTCGTTTCATAATGGATCAATGTAGCCGGGCCCAATAAAGCTATATAAGTCTATTCAGATTTGAGTGATGCTTTAGTATAACTAAACGTTATGAAGGTGCTGGAATATTGCATGCTATTATTCAGAGGCAGCCTAAAATTAATCCTTTGTTATTCTCAACAGAAACGTGTACAATATCTGATCCAGTTCTGATCTGATGAGTTACATTTCTGTGTTATTGGTGTATGCTGCATCCCCAATGTCCATTTATTTAATTTAGTTTTTTTTAATGTGGTAGCGTATTTGCCTTTTACGTCAGAAATTATTAATTAAATCAACTAGGCATGTATTGAATTACATGTAAATGATGCTACTATGTACGTTCATTATATGGTTTCTCTCATTTCAGAAAGAAACAACCCAGCATTAGCGACTTGGTACAAAGGAAGGTCTGCACACCACAGCAAGTGGCTGCATTGACTGATGCTATCCTGAAAATGTTGGTAACTGACATGAGGCCACTATCAATGGTGGAGGATGAAGGTTTTAGACAAATGATTCACGTCCTCAACCCTGGTTACACTCTTCCCTCGAGGACCCATTTTACCAAACTGATGGAGAGGAAGTACGAGCAGACATTCCAAGCAGTGAAGACTGACATAAAAGCCACCCAGAGCAAAATTGCTCTCACTACTGATGTGTGGACAAGTGTAGCCACGGAAGCCTACCTTGGCAATACATGCCATTACATTTGAGACGAATGGAACATGAAGTCAATTTGCCTTACGACCATGCCACTAGAGGAAAGACATTCAGCTTCCAACATTGCAGAATGGTTGGAATAGGTAGTAGCCAGGTTTGAAATTCCCCCAAGCAAGATTATTGCTATTGTGCATGACAATGGTGCACTTTATAAAAAAAACATTTTTGTACAATTTGCCTTGATTTATTTGGCAAGTTGAAAGAACATGGTGCCAGTATGCTGGGTTTAAAAAAAAAAAAAATACTGCAAAGGATAGAAATGTAGTTTGTCTCTTTTATCCGATTATTGATCGACAGATTAATCGATGATCAAATTAGTTGTTAGTTGCAGTGCTAGATCCACCTTAACCTGAGGTCGGTTGGTCAGAAAGGTTGTTTTATTTTAATCTGGCAACAGATGACAGGGGGTGGACCCAGGAAAATCAGCTTCACCGCCAGGATGTCAGGGATGATGGTACTGAATGCCGAGTTGTTGACGACGAACAGCATCCTGACATAGGTATTAGGGAGTTACAGATGTTCCACAGCTGTGTGGAGAGCGGTGGCGATGGCGTCCTCAGTGGACAGGTTGGGCCTGTAGGCAAACTGATGCAGATCAAAGTTCTGGAGGCAGGCTTTGATATATTGGAGAACAAGCCTTTCAAAACACTTCATAACCACAGACGTCAGTGCAACTGGTCTGTCATCATTGAAGTTTTTTATGGCTGTCCTTTTAGGGACTGGGATAACAGTGGCTGCTTTAAGACATGGCGGGACTTTTCCTAAATGTTAGGGGTATAGAGTGCTCCCTTTCTTTAGATACTGTACATTTATTTCAATGATGAAGAGCCAAACATGCATTCATTTGTCAAAACTAGCTTGAATCAAAAAGCCCTCTGCCAAGAGGCTGGCCCTTCTTGACACATCAATAAAATAGCTTTCAGCATTTTAATCTTCCTTGGTGACGCAATAAAAATTAACTTGGGACCCAATGGCTCAGCTTATTTAGAAGCTCTATATCTTTCCCACCCCTTGTGAGGTTTTTTTTCTTAAACATTGGCAAGCTGCCCACATAATTTGTCTGATAGAAGTTTTTTTCTTGGGTCAGCTTTCCTAAGACAAGTCCCCTGATAAATGTAGCTGAGGCAAGGAAGTCTGCAGTTAGAGCTGCAATGTAAACAAATAATTACCCTTCATTTGAAAACACCCAATTAGCCTTCATTTAAGAGCATTATAATGAACTTATTCCACTAAGTGCAACATAGGAGTTTCAGCTGTAATTTGTCTCAAGATAGCAGCCTGGTGGCTTGGTGGATTGCAGCTGGGACATTTAATTGCTTGAATGGATTTATTTTGTATTCTTAATGAATGCACTTTCAGTGTCTTCTTTTCAGGCAATATTTAGGTATAGTAGATGTAGTTTGTATTTACCTTAACCTGCTAGCAATGTTTAATTGTGTATATAAACTGGAAACATGAAAGAGGCATCACAATAAAGGGACATTGAGAAGCGTATAATTGGTGAGATTTACTTTGTCTCAGACACAATTTGTACATATTATTACATTATTTGCTGCTTGTAATTATTGTGAACAGTTATGTGCTTACATTTGAATTACCCATCAAGGTTGAGTACTAAACAATTATGGACTCACCATGGTTTTAAGAAAAAAACAAATTAATCAAGAAAATATATTGTGGTAGTCAGTTTCATTTTTAGATAAACAGAGTGAAAAATTGGAATATCTACAATTTGAAGAAAAGCATATGGAATCACCCTGTAAATATTCATTTCCAAAGCTAAAACCAGCATCAGATTAAACATGTTTATTAGTCTGATGTTAAAAAGACGTGTTCACACCTTGGAGAGCTGTTTCACCAGGTGGCTTGTCATGAATCATTGTTCCAATACAAGAGATGTCAGTTGAAACAATGTAAGATGATTATCAAAGGTAACTCATTACACAATGTTGCAAAATATGTTGATTGTTCACAGTCGGCTGTGTCTAAAATCTGGACCAAGTACAAACAACATGGGAAGGTTGTGAAAGGCAAGCATAATGGTAGACCAAGGAAAACACCAAAGTCTCAAGGCATAAAACTTAAAGGATTATTATGCAAAACCAACTTTTCCCCAAAATTTGAAATCAAACCGTGTGGGCATTTTGGAGATATTTATAAAACAATCTTGCCTTCCTTCGTACTTCCGCCAAACGAGCTGCTTCGAGTTTGCTCAACCTGTGAAGTTGTTCGCACCGATGACGTCACCGGATTATCCATTTATGGTATAAATTTACCCAAGCTGCTTTGCGTGGGTCCACCGTTGTCGTCCGATGCTGTAGTCAATAACTCTTTATTTTTCTCTATGCTCTTGTTCTGCGGCAGACTGGCTCATGCATGGACATGCATCCTCCGCTGTTGCTATTTCTAAAACAAAGTAGCGTATATCTCAAACTTAATCTATCAGTAGACTCGTTAATGAAACTCTAAATTACGGGCATCCCTGCCACTATTATTTATTGTCCAAAGCCAGAGATTGACACAATCCTGCATTCCAACCATTGGAACTGAGAAAGTTAGTGAGGAGAGCGCCAAGAAAAAGACGTGGGTGATACCGGCCAAATCAGAAAAACAAACCATCAATCAAATTCAACTGTGTAGGTAACCTGGTGAGTGCAGCACCGTTGTCTGCACAACTCCGAAGCTGATGAGGTGGCGACTTGTCCAGGGTGTACCCCGCCTTCTGCCCAAATGCAGCTGAGATAGGGTCCAGCACCCCCCGCGACCCCGAAAGGGACAAGCGGTAGAAAATGGATGGATGGATGGAGTTTTTTCTTCTTTTTAGTAGGCATGTTACATGTTAAAATTGTGGTATTTGAGGGGGTGAAGCACAGATTAAATAGATTTTTAATAGAGATGTCCGATATTATTCTCTGATAAATGCTTTAGAATGTAATATCGGAAATTATTGGTATGTTTTTTTTTATTATCGGTATCGTTTTTTTTTTTGTTTTTTTTTGTTTTTTTTATATTAAATCTACATAAAAAACACAAGATACACTTACAATTAGTGCACCAATCCAAAAAACCTTCCTCCCCCATTTACACTCATTCACACTCATTCACACAAAAGGGTTGTTTCTTTCTGTTATTAATATTCTGGTTCCTACATTATATATCAATATGTATCAATACAGTCTGCAAGGGATACAGTCTGTAAGCACACATGATTGTGCGTGCTGCTGGTCCACTAATAGACTAACCTTTAACAGTTAATTTTACTAATGTTCATTAATTAACTCTGTTTTTATATTGTTTTACTTTCTTTTTTATTCAAGAAAATGTTTTTAATTTATTTATCTTATTTTATTTTATAAAAAAATTTTTAAAAGTACCTTATCTTCACCATACCTGGTTGTCCAAATTAGGCATTATATCACAAATCCGCTTACAAAGGAGCCTATGGGTTCCTCTCTTTTCTAGAGTATATATGTAATGTAGTAACGGGCACATTTTTAATAACATTTAATAGTTACAAACTTTTAAAATTTTAAGCATATGCGGCGCATTAATTTTTTTTTTTAACAACATCACTGTTTATTACTCACTGCAGACTTTATGAGAGCCAACAAACATAATAAAACATCACTTACTGTACAATGTCTACTGTCATTAGGATACGGACTGCTAGGATTTTCATATATTCCCATTTAGATGGAGAATGACAAAAAGGGTGGAGTCAAGCGTCTTCGTGTCATTCTCGCCATTTCAAAGTCTAATTTGGCTGTCAAAGTGTACCAACTTGACGGAATACGTCCTCAGCCGTCTTCTACCCAGGTGAGAGGCATGATTTATCATCTACAATAAACTTCCAGGGAGCAGGGAAGCGAGGAAAAGCAGACAACTCGATGATGTAATGGTGGGTGAGCCTGGGCCCCTGGAGACGGGGTCCAGACTAAGGCCAAGAAAGAAAAAAAACTCTTTGCCATAGCACACATAAACATGTGTAAGAGGGAAACATCAAAGAACACAAAGGACATTAAAGACAATGAAAGAGCAGAGCTGATGCAACCAGCCACTTCTACACACAGCCACAAAAGTAAAACAACAACAAACAAACAAAAAACATATACACTGTGGTGGCCTCTGCGGTGTTCCACACCATCGTCTGCTGGGGTGGGGGGAGGATGGCCAGAGACAGGAGCAGACCCAACAAAGCAACCAAGAGAGCCGACTCCACCGTCGGCCGCCCAACAATTCTCGGCCAGTGTGGTAGTCCTAGGAAAATATGATAAGAACTCATTAACTACAGTAGATTTATGGCAAATCTTTTCCTTTAAAAAAAGATTGAATTCCCTGAGTCTGACACACAGTTTTGTGTGAAAATGGAAATAAAATGATTATTACAACAATTGGGTCGATTTACTCTCACATTATGTGAAATCTAAGTATTTCAAGTCAAACTGGACAGCTGGCAACTTTCTCTCAGTGCTTCCATGCCCTCAGTCTGGTCAGCCAGCCTGCAGAATCTCCCTGCAGCCCTGAAGAGGCTCCCATTCTGCTGTATGTACTCTTATTTTCCCTCATACACATCCATCCTGCCTGGTGTGCCTGTCAAATCTTGCATTTCACTCTCATATTCCCTTCCTTCGTCATTCCCCTCTGCCTCTCCTCTTTCGCTCCAGTGCGCAGACGAAGGTGAGTCATTCCCTTGTGGCACCACTGTACAGATTGCTGTCTCCTCGTCTAATGGAGACTGGCCTCTTGTGAATCCCCATGTAACGAGTCTTCCTTTACTATTTACTTTTGCCTGGTTATTATTATTATAACCTAATATTTGACGTGTAGTGTAGGTCTCTATCTTACTCTTTTTTTCTGTCCTGTCAGCGACACAGGACGCTCCCAGAACCATATTGAACACATGCAACATGCCCTAAGGCAGTGTTTTTCAACCACTGTGCCACAGCACACTAGTGTGCCGTGAGATACAGTCTGGTGTGCCGTGGGAGATGATCTAATTTCACCTATTTGGGTTAAAAATATTTTTTGCAAACCAGTAATCTGTAAATAATGTGTTGTTGTTGAGTGTCTACTGTCTGGAGATCGGCAGGCAGACTTACCACGTTATACTCTTCCATATCAGTAGGTGGCAGCAGGTAGCTAATTGCATCGTAGATGTCGGAAACAGCGGGAGGCAGTGTGCAGGTAAAAAGGTGTCTAATGCTTAAACCAAAAAAAAACAAAAGGTGAGTGCCCCTAAGAAAAGGCATTGAAACTTAGGGAAGGCTATGCAGAACGAAACTAAAACTGAACTGGCTACAAAGTAAACAAAAACAGAATGCTGGACGACAGCAAAGACTTACTGTGGAGCAAAGACGGCGTCCACAAAGTACATCCGAACATGACACGACAATCAACAATGTCCACACAAAGAAGGATACAAACAACTGAAATATTCTTGATTGCTAAAACAAAGCAGGTGCGGGTAATAGCGGTCAAGGAAGACATGAAACTGCTACAGGAAAATACCAAAAAAAGAGAAAAAGCCACCAAAATAGGAGCGCAAGACAAGAACTAAAACACTACACACAGGAAAACAGCAAAAAAGTCCAAATAAGTCAGGATGTGATGTGACAGGTGGTGACAGTACACCTACTTTGAGACAAGAGCTATATTTACGCATGCTTGGTTATGCTTTAAAGTCATATCCAACAATTGCAACAACGACTTTTTACTGTCAATATCGGCTGCTGAGTTTCAGTTTTTAATGATTTCTGCTGGTGGTGTGCCTCAGTACTTTTTTTTAATGAAAAAAAATGTGCCTTGGCTCAAAAAAGGTTGAAAAACACGGGTCTAGTGCAGTGTTTTTCAATCTTTTTTGGTATGTAAAAGGTATGTTGCGCTTAAACCAAAAATGAACAAAAGGCAAGTCCCGCTAGGAAAAGGCACTGAAGCATGAGGATGGCTATGCAAAACAAAAGTAAAACTGAACTGGCTACAAAGTAAACAAAAACATAATGCTGGACGGCAGCAAAAACGTACTGCATGTGGAGCAGGGAGACGGCGTCCACAAAGCACATCCGTATATGACATGACAATCAATAGTGTCCACAACTTAAATAGTCTTGATTGCGAAAACAAAGCAGGTGCGGGCAATAGCACTCAAAGGAAGGCAAACAGGAAGGGTCACCAAATTAACAGCGCAAGACAGAAACTAAAACACTACACACAGGAAACTCAAAATAAGGCACGACAACTTGTAAGACACTGAAGCATAAGGGAAAGCTATGCAAAACAAAAGTAAAACTGAACTGGCTACAAAGTAAACAAAAACAGAATGCTGGACGACAGCAAAAACTTACAGCGTGTGAAGCAGGGAGACGGCGTCCACAAAGTATGTCCGTACACGACATACTGGTTCAAAAAAGGTTGAAAAACGCTGGTCTAGTGTGCCGTGGGAAATCATACAACTTCACCTAATTGGTACAAAAAATATTTTTTGCAAATCAATAATTGTTGTCTAGTGCAGTGTTTTTTCAACCTTTTTTGGTATGTAAAAGGTATGTAACGCTTAAACCAAAAATGAACAAAGGGTAAGTCCTGCTAGGAAAAGGCACTGAATCATAGGGACAGCTATGCAAAACAAAAGTAAAACTGAACTGGCTGCAAAGTAAACAAAAACAGAATGCTGGACGACAGCAAAAACTTACAGCGTGTGGAGCAGGGAGACGGCGTCCACAAAGTACGTCCGTACATGACATGACAATCAACAATGTCCCCGCAAAGAAGGATAGCGTATGCACAACTTAAATAGTCTTGATTGCGAAAACAAGCAGGTGCGGGCAATAGAACTCAAAGGAAGGCAAACAGGAAGGGTCACCAAATTAACAGCGCAAGACAGGAACTAAAGCACTACACACAGGAAACAACAACAAACTCAAAATAAGGCATGACAACTGGTGGAGTTTAATTTTTTAACCTTTTCTGCTGGTGGTGTGCCTCCATATTTTTTTTAATGAAAAAAATGTGCCTTGGCTCAAAAAAGTTTGAAAAACACTGCCCTGAGGTGTCCCGGGCACAGCTGTCACCCAGTGGCATGTTTTTAAAAGTTCTGTAATGAGCTGCACCTGAAAGGAAAATAGGCATTTTTAGCAAAGATGCCATTTGTAAATGAATGCATATGATTAATGATTGATGTTTGTTGTTCATTATACCGTATTTTCCGGACTATGAGGCGGACTTAAAAAAAAAGTTTTTTCTCAAAACTCGACAGTGCGCCTTATAACCCGGTGCGCCTAATGTACGGAATGATTCTGGTTTTGCTCACCAACCTCATAGCTATTTTATTTGGTACATGGTGCAATGATAGGTGTGACCAGTAGATGGCAGTCAAACATAAGTCAAACATAATTTTATTTGGTACATGGTGTAATGATAAGTGTGTAAGAGGTATGATGGCAGTATGACTCAAGTAAAAAACACCAGCATTTTATATATTCCATTGAAAATATAGAACATTACACACGGCGCTCAAAAATCTATCAAAATGTTTTAGTACAACTTTGGTAAGCTATGAAGCCGCTCCGCTTGGTGGATTGTCGGCGCATCAAACATACAAGTATTATTATGGTGTGTGAATAAGGTAAGACACATTATCTGGCGTTTTGTTTCCCAATATTATGCAAAAGCAACTTTTCTTACCTTCTGGTACCTGCTGATCTGTATTTGGGATCTGCATAAATCCTGAAAATTTGCGCACGTCCGCCTTTGTAGTCCGTACCAACGACATAGTCAATAGGCTTCTTCTTTTTCTCTATCTTCTTGTTATGGGACATTCATCCTCTGCTGTTGCCATTTCTAATATAAAGTAGTGTAAAGTTCTTACTTATATCTGTCAGTAAACTTGCCATGAAAGCGCTAAAACATACCGGTGTAGTGAGTTTACATTATTCACCCAAGAAACTTTAGCTATTAGAGTTCCGGTCGGATGGTTTTTCACGGGACACATTTCCGGACTTGTTGTTGTTTCCGGATGAGGAGATGCTGCTCCGTTATTGATTAAAGAAAAGTCTGAATGTCATTAAAACAGCGCCCTGTAATCCGGTGCACCTTTTATATGAAAAAAGATCGAAAATATACCATTCATCAGTAGTGCGCCTTATAATCCGGTGCACCCTATGGTCCGAAAAATACGGTATGTCTTTGTTTTCCTCTATCATTTCGTCCACAAATATTTTACTTGGTAGTTTCATTTTAAAATTGACTGCATTACTCCTTATGGTTGCCCATACTATAACAATTGGTTTTATACTTTTTAACTGTGTACTGTAGGTTTTTTAAAGAAGCTGCAGTGTTTTTACTATAACCTGACTAATTAAGATGCAGTTATATATAATATGAATAACGCCTGTGAATTACGAAATATTTGAAATGTGGTTTTGAGTGCCTGTCTGTTCTCCCCTCAACAATATTTATTCAATTTAGTTGAAGTAATAAAATATCATGTATAACTTAATTTGTGGTGGTCCATTTTAGTCCCCATATGCAAGGCAGTTTTGAACATATGGTAAGAGTTGTCATGTGCTACACATCTGTGTTGTCTTGCACTCTGCAGGGGCAGGGGAATTTATTATTGATCTCTCTGCATTTCTGTAGGTTTTTGGAGATTATTATCACTTCAGACATCACGCCGTGGAGAAGAGAGCTTATTCTGGCCACAGAAGGATGCACCTCAGACTACAACAAGAAGCACAAGTAAGACTTGTTGGGGCTTTCACAGCTTATTCCTAAATCAGAATAAGCCAGTATAAGAATGTAATTCATGTGAAGGAATATGTATCTTGTTGTTAATGACAGCTAATTATAGAATATATGTTGTTGCATTTAATTAACAGTGATTATAATTAAAGGTGCTTTAATTAGGACCTTTAATTACCCCTAAATAAAGGCCTTTCCAGTGATTAGACTGAATGTCAAATTTTAGCACTGAACATTTCATCCATCCTTGCTAAAGTGTTCTCAGACCAGCTTCAATGCTTGATCATTGTTGTTCCTGGAACTAAAAGATTCCCGTGGCCTACTTTGCTTTGTGTTTGCACAACAGCAAGGTCCCGGGCACCATATGTAAATCAGGCTGACGATGTTGCAGAAGAAAATGTTTGATTGTGCTGTACTGACTTACTAAACATCACATTACATCCAATGTACTCACATTTTAGAAATAATTGTTGTGAGTATAAATTATAATTAATTATCAAATATATAATTACACTTAGTGCCCGCAATAATAGCCAACAGACACTCTGTTTTTATGTTTATTGTGCAATACCAAAACACATGCTAGTTAAGACGTGTGCTTAGGGGAAAGCCATTTAAGGGCAACTTCACTTTATTTGTAATTTTGCCTATCGTTCACACTCATTATGATCAGGACGATGGCTGGATTTTTTTTAATGCATTTTAATTTGTAAATAAACGTAAATAAAAGTCTGCTTACAGCGGAACCAATGGGAGGTCCATTATTCTGCCCATAAAATCCAATAAATAACCATCCAAAAAGCGCCAACAATACTCCATTTACATTTTGTGACTTGAACATTAACCAAGTATTAGTGATATTGTTATTTTAAGCGCTAACGCAGACAAACTATTTATAGCGCCGCCGTGATCACTAGCATCTGTGCCAATGTTGACATGAGCGACCGATGAGCTGCTTCCTCGCGTCCTTGCTCGTCAAACCTATTCTAGATAATAAATAATGCCTCTCACCTTGATAGTAGAAGAATGAGGACGTACTCCGACAAGTTGGTACACTTTGACAGCCAATGGCGAGAACGACACGAAAAGACGCTCGGTTCCACCCCGCTCTTCTCCATAGGACAAAACAGGAATTTATGAACATCCTAATGACAACAGACAGTAACGTAAGTGATGTTTTATTTTGTTTATTGGCTCTCATAAAGTCTGCAATGAGAAGTAATCAGTGATGTTTGTCGTGGGATTGTCGTGATGTGTTTTTCAAATGAATGCCCTGCGTGTGCTTAAAATGAGCAAAATACATACATTTTAAATGTTATTATAAATGTGTATATTACTACATTACATACATACTTACAGCATGTATATACAACCTTGATGGAGGTGTGTGGATGTTTTTTAGGGGTTTTATAGGCAGACTAGAGCAGTTCCTATAGGCTCCATAGTAAGCAGATCAAAGCTTTTGATCGCATTTATTTACTATTTAGTACTTATTTAAAAAATACACACGTCGTCATGTCTCTAATGATGATTGTAAACGATAGGCAACATTTAAAAAAAAAAAAATACAGTTTCTCTTTAAAGGGGAACTGCACTTCTTTTTTAAATGGTGACCATAATTCCCAAGCACACGTATGTTTTTCTTTTTTTCATATATTCTAACTTGTCAATAAATACTAGCAAAAGTCAGGTAACAATGTAGGTAATGTGATTCACTTTATTTTGCCTAAAAAGCGCTCAAAAAATATCCAAAAACCTCTGAACATTTTATATACATGCTGTACGTATACTGTAAATATTATGTAATAACAGGCACATTAATAATAACATGAAATATATACGTATTATGGTCATTGTAAGCGTACTGCATTATTAATTTTGCAGACGCATCATAACGTTCGCTATTTCTTTCAACAACAGCCACTACTGTTAAACTTGGCGGATTGTATGAGAGCTAACAATGACTTCATTGGGTCAAGTGATGATCCAGAACATTATATTTTTGAGCCTGAATATACAGAGGATAAGCTACTTGTTTTAGAAGCTGAGTGATAAGCAGATTTAGCAAGTAGCACTTTTCCCAAGTGTTAAACAAGATATGCAAACTACGAACATAGTAAAACAGCGCTTCACTTTTTCTACATTCTGTTATTTTACTGCCTTATTTTAAAATGAAACTTTTATTTTTAACCTCAAAATTCTAAACACACTACTCGGGATGTCCGATAATGGCTTTTTGCCGATATCCGATATTCCAATATTGTCCAACTCTTTAATTAACGATACCGATATCAACCGATATATACAGTCGTGGAATTAACACATTATTATGCCTAATTTGGACAACCAGGTATGGTGAAGATAAGGTACTTTTAAAAAAAATTATAAAATAAAATAAGATAAATAAATTAAAAACATTTTCTTGAATAAAAAAGAAAGTAAAACAATATAAAAACAGTTACATAGAAACTAGTAATTAATGAAAATTTGTAAAATTAACTGTTAAAGGTTAGTACTATTAGTGGACCGGCAGCACGCACAATCATGTGTGCTTACGGACTGTATCCCTTGCAGACTGTATTGATATATATTGATATATAATGTAGGAACCAGAATATTAATAACAGAAAGAAACAACCCTTTTGTGCGAATGAGTATGAATGAGTGTAAATGGGGGAGGGAGGTTTTTTGGGTTGGTGCACTAATTGTAAGTGTATCTTGTGTTTTTTATGTTAATTTAATAAAAAATAAATTAAAAAAACGATACCGATAATTAAAAAAACGATACCGATAATTTCCGATATTACATTTTAACGCATTTATCGGCCGATAATATCGGCCTGACGATATTATCGGACATCTCTACACACAACCCATTGACAATATGATTTGATAATGTTTTTTTGAGATTTTTGCAAATGTAATACAAATAAAAAAACGAATAAATCAGATGTACATAAGTATGGTGCATCCTGTTTCAACTGATTATCCTTGAGATGTTCCTACAGCTAATTGGAGTCCTCCTGTGGTAAATTCAGTTGATTGGACATGATTCGGAAAGGTGCACAACTGTCCTGTCCCTATTTCAAATAAACCTATATAATAATAATAATACATAGAAGAAGTTTAGAAACAAAGGACTCTTCCTAGAGCTGGCTTGCTGTCTAAACTAAGCGATCGGGGTATAGGAGCCCTCGTTAGGTAGGTGACCAAGAACCAAGAGAAAATGGTCACTCTGCAACAAAAGACTCTCAGACCATGAGAAACACAATTCTCTGATCTTATGAGACAAAGATTGAACTCTCTGGCATGAATGCCAGGCGTCATGTTTGGAGGAAACCAGGCACCGCTCATCGCCAGGCCAATACCATCCCTACAGTGAAGCATGGTGGTGGCAGCATCATGCTGTGGGGATGTTTTTCACCGGCAGGAACTGGGAGACTGGTCAGGATAGAAGGAAAGATGAATGCAGCAATTTACAGAGACATCCTGGATGAAAACTTTCCCCGGAGCACTCTTGAACTCAAACGGGGGCGACGGTTAGTTTTTTTCACTCAGCCAAGATATCAAAGAAACGGCTTCAGGACAACTTTGTAAATGTTGTTGAGTGGAACAGCCGGAGCCCAGACTTGAATCCAATCTGAAAATGGCTGCGCACGGACGCTTCCCATCCAACTTAATGGAGCTTGAGAGGTGCTGCAGAAATGGGTGAAACTGCCCAAAGATAGCTGTGCCAACCTTGTGGCCTCGTAATTAAAGAAGACGTAATTTCTGCCAAAGGTGCATCAACAAAGTATTTAGCAAAGGCTGTGAATTAGGGCTGGGCGATATGGCCTTTTATTAATATCTCGATAATTTTAGGCCATGTCACGTTACACGATATATATCGCGATAGTTTGCCTTAGCCTTAAATGATCACTTGATGCATATAATCACAGCAGTATGATGATTCTATGTGTCTACATTAAAACATTCTTGTTCATACTTCATTAACATATGCTCATTTTAAACTTTCATGCAGAGAGGGAAATCACAACTAAGTCAATTTAGCAAAAGTGTATTTATTAAACAGTTATTAAGCAGTGGCACAAATATTCATGTCATTTCCAAAACAGAAAGTGCAAGATTGTCAGAGACATTTTAAAACAAGTTATATGTGCATGTTGTTACTAAGATGACATCAAAACAACACTAAATTAAAGTGTACTTTTTGTACAGAACACCACTACAATAGTTTAAAACAAATAAAGTGCACTTCAATAAGTGTCACATAAAAATGAGCTGCATATCAAATAGTATATGTCATACGGTGTTGATGTGGAAATGGTTGCTTCGGCATTGGGTGTGGCACCGAACGGAGATGTTGACATGCGGAGTTTGAAGCACTCTTCATTCTCTAACGGGTGACTTTTCAAATGATGCTACAAATTAGGAGTGCTGCTACTTTTAGTAGCAACGCTTTTGCCGCATAATTGTTCAACATATTCCCGCTTGAAGCCAAACCACCGCCAGACGATGGATCCCGTGCTGTTTGTCTTAGGAATTAATTCTTCCTCCATTTGTTACCAGATTTGCACCTTCTTTCTCTCGTATTACCACTCACACCACACTGTTAGCATCACAGCTAATGTTACCATGTCGCTACCTCTCTGCTTCGCGGGAGTGTGTGACGTTGCACACGTGACGTATGTAAGAAGGTGTGCTTGTTTTAAGTCTCTGTGAGAACGAGAGACAAGATAGAGGGAGAAACGCATGCAGTTTAATGCCCGCAGCTAAAAGCAACTGCGTGAGAACGTAGACTCGAATATCACAATATAGTCATTTTCTATATCGCACAGAGACAAACCCGCGATATATCGAGTATATCGATTTATCGCCCAGCCCTAATGTGAATATTTATGTGATTTCTGAGTTTTTAAATTTTAATAAATATGCAAAAACATTAAAAAAAAGTATAAGCTAGTTACTTCTCTGTGATGATGGAGCCGCTAAACTGCTAAAGGTAGTCCCTCAGCGTTAGCACTTATAATAACACAATTGCTAATATTTTTGAATATTCAGTTCATGACATATAGATTGAGTATTAAAACACTAAGTCTATAAGCATTAACTGATGAAGACCTAGTTGGATGAGTGGCAAAACATCTTCTTAGACAAACTGAACAGTCCAGTTGTTTGGTAATACAAAGTTCAGTGCTTTTGACCACCATTTTGCTGCACCCAATAGAAAAGAACACAATTCAAATTCTAAAAGTTTATTTTCTTTTTGAAACTTTCAAGTCATCGCTGACTGTATATATCAGAATCACAAATACTTAATAAATCCCTGAGGGGAAATTCAGATTTTCAGCACAATCCCGTTCAATATTAGAATACACACATATATATATATATATATATATATATATGTATATACATAAATATATATATATAGATATACACACACATATATATATATATATATATATATATATATATATATATATATAATTTTTTTATTTTTTTTTATACTTTCTTATAAAAATGTTAATACCTTACTCACAAACAAGCAGCTTGCTGAAAAACTGTCATGAGGAAACAGTTCTTGAGAGAAGAGAGTAAGGAATTAGCATAAGATAGTTGCATAAAGGTTAGCACTTTGGGCTTACTGAGTAAAAAGAAGTTTAATATTTCTTACAACTCACTGTAAAGATTAATTATTTTTTGTATGAAGCAAAACGGCAAGCAAAAAAGATACATTTTCTTTTTTCGTTTATTTTCAAAATTTTACTGAATCAGAGTACGACTTTTTATGAATATTTTGCCACTCTGTTTTAAGGAAGATTTCACCAAGATCAAAAGGAAATTTTCACATAATTTGAGACAAGCCGGAATGCGACAAAACTTAAAATATTTATTTTTAAACTAACAAAGGAAAAATGTGTTAAATAAGTTAATCTCCGTAGAGTTATTACTCTCTTTCACTACACTTGCTGTGTTTAGCTGTCAAGACCACCACTTCAAATGTTGTCTTTTTGTCATTTAACAACTAAGTCTGTAAACATGTAATGGATGGAGCAATGGGGCAACAAAAGGCTATACCGTACTATTGTCTTTTACTGCCTACTGAGTCAACAACATCCCACATTGCTGATAATTTTCCAGCACTGGAAGCTGCAGGACGAACTCAGCTGTGGCCTTTGAGCGCAAATCTAACAGGCCACAAAAGAAGATTGCTTTGCACAGGCTCAACTCAGATGAAGAGATATAATAAACTACAATGTGCTTGTCGCACTGCTGGCATCCTGTAACTTGGTCCTTTTTAAGTTGGCACTCGAGCTTGTGGAGTCTGCGCTCTGTTATGTGGTGCCCATGAGGACAAATCCCTCGTGGTGGTCCAATGTGCCCTGGCAAAGAGAAGAGAGCTACGAAAATATTCAGCAGTGGTGGCCAGAAAGGGCCCAAATTAGGCCTGCTGAGTCGTTTCGTTTGGCCCGCCAAAGGGTGGGAACTTTATTATTTACATTTAGCCTATTTGTGTTTTCCAGGCTTGAAAAATGCTGTGTTTGGCCCGCAGCCCATTGGCACATTTTCACTTTGACTCTTGGAAGCAAAAAATCTGGGCACCTCTGGTCTACAGCTTTTATTTAGAGAAAACCACAGAGTGTTAGTGTAAACAGCAATGCCAACCCTCAAATTGTAAAGTAGTTTCTGGCTGAAGTAGATAGACAATAGAGTGGTACAATCTGAACTGATACGATGTTAACTAGGATGTTATTTATGGTTTAAAGGCCTACTGAAATGCGATTTTCTTATTTAAACGGGGATAGCAGGTCCATTCTATGTGTCATACTTGATCATTTCGCGATATTGTCATATTTTTGCTGAAAGGATTTAGTAGAGAACATCGACGATGAAGTTCGCAACTTTTGGTCGCTTATAAAAAAAGCCTTGCCTGTACCGGAAGTAGCAGACGATATGCGCGTGACATCACAGGTTGTGGAGCTCCTCACATCTGCACATTGTTTACAATCATGGCCACCAGCAGCAAAAGCGATTCGGACCGAGAAAGCGACGATTTCCCCATTAATTAGAGCGAGAATGAAACCTTTAACCCCAGGAACACCATGCTGACCGTCAAGCATGGTGGTGGTAGTATTTGGCCTGTTTTGCTGCCAATTGAAGTGGTGCTTTACAGAGAGTAAATGGGACAATGAAAAAGGAGGATTACCTCCAATTTGTTCAGGACAACCTAAAATCATCAGCCCGGAGGTTGGGTCTTGGACGCAGTTGGGTGTTCCAACGGGACAATGACCCCAAACACACGTCAAAAGTGGTAATGGAATGGCTAAATCAGGCTAGAATTAAGGTTTTAGAACGGCCTTAAACGTGTGGACAATGCTGAAGGAACAAGTCCATGTCAGAAAACCAACAAATTTAGCTGAACTGCACCAATTTTGTCAAGAAGAGTGATCAAAAATTCAACCAGAAGCTTGCCAGAAGCTTGTGGATGGCTACCAAAAGCACCTTATTGCAGTGAAACTTGCCAAGGGACATGTAATCAAATATTAACATTGCTGTATGTATACTTTTGACCCGGCAGATTTGGTCACATTTTCCGTAGACCCGTAATAAATTCATAAAAGAACCAAACTTCATGAATGTTTTTTGTGACCAACAAGTATGTGCTCCAATCACTCTGTCACAAAAAAAGAAGTGTTGTAAAAATGATTGGAAACTCAAGACAGCCATGACATTATGTTCTTTACAAGTGTATGTAAACGTTTGACCACGACTGTATCGTCATGCATGTGTCAAAAGAAGTTAACCACTATCGAGTGAAACAACTGCATACTTTGATGCGCGAGTCCGTCATTGTAGTCTGACATCGCAGTCAATAAATTCCTTATTTTTCTCTATCTTCTTGTTGTGGGGCAGACTGGCTCGTACATAGACTAGACTAGACTTCCTTTTTATTGTCATTCAAATTTGAACTTTACAGCACAGATAAGAACGAAATTTTGTTTCACAAGCTCATGGTAGTGCAGGATAAAAAAGCAATAAGGTGCATATATAAATAAATAAATATACTGTATATAAATAATATATAAATATACTGTATATATATATAAAATAAATAAATAAATATAAATAAATAAATAGATTACTGTACATGTGCCCATGTTTATGGATGTATGTTATATTGTCTTTTTTATTCCAGCGAGTTAATCCATTTTGGGGGGAGTTGAGGGGATAATTTAATTATGATGCGTTCAAGAGTCTTACGGCCTAAGGGAAGAAGCTGTTACAGAACTTGGAGGTTCTGCTTCGGAGACTGCGGAACATGCGCATGTATCCTCCGTCATTGCCATTTCTAATACAAAGTAGCGTATACTCGTAACTTATATCTGTCAGTAGACTCAATATGAAATTGCTAAAAACTACAACATGACTGACGGAGTGGAGACAAAGAGACATCCTGAAGAGGCAGTTGGAAAGTGGCTTGAAAATGATCTGTTAAACATAATTTATGCAACATTTTGACATAAGAACCACCATTACATGTTATGTAGACCAACAGGAATTGTTTTAAATGTGGTAAAAAATAATATTGTGACCCCTTTAAAATCAATGACATACTGAGACGATAGAGAGTGAACTGCAAAGTTGCGAGGGAAAAATGTCTAACTTTAGGTTTTTTTCTTCTTTTTTTGTACCGATATCAACATTTTATTCCCCCTCCTTACTTAAAATAGGTACAGCACATGTTGAAAAACATACGCGTCTGCAAAAATATCAGATTTTACACACATGCTAATTTTCCATCTGTAGTCCCCAAACAGGTTGGTGCACACGTACATTTTACCGTATTTTTCGGAGTATAAGTCGCTCCGGAGTATAAGTCGCACAGGCCGAAAATGCATAATAAAGAAGGAAAAAAACATATATAAGTCAAACTGGAGTAGTAAGTCGCATTTTTGGGGGAAATTTATTTGATAAAACCCAACACCAAGAATAGACATTTGAAAGGCAATTTAAAATAAATAAGGAATAGTGAACAACAGGCTGAATAAGTGTACGTTATATGACGCATAAATAACCAACTGAGAACGTGCCTGGTATGTTAATGTAACATATTATGGTAAGAGTCATTCAAATAACTATAACATATAGAACATGCTATACGTTTACCAAACAATCTGTCACTCCTAATCGCTAAATCCCATGAAATCTTATACGTCTAGTCTCTTACGTGAATGAGCTAAATATTATTATTTGATATTTTACGGTAATGTGTTAATAATTTCACACATAAGTCGCTCATGAGTATAAGTCGCACCCCCAAACTATGAAAAAAACTGCGACTTATATTCCGAAAAATACGGTAATAACAATACCAAAAACAATACTCAAAAGCCAGGTACTTTCAGAAAAATACAAAAAAAAACAGTTACTCTAAAGCATTTTAAAATTATATGTATTTTCTGAAGTTGGCATTTTTGTAGCCCTCATAGTCATACAGTACATGCTTCTCTGTGCTCCTGGGAGAATACAGAAAGAAATTCATATTTTTTGCCAATTTAACTTTTACCTACTGACATTTCAATACAGTGCTTTGTCTTTTTCGACCTTGTTAAATTAAGATGTGTGAGGAAGGCTATTTCATAACGCAGATATTTTTTTTACTGAACTTCCAGTGTCTCAATTGGAGATGTCCGATAATGCCTTTTTTGCCGATTTCCGATATTGTCCAACTCTTAATTACCGATTCCGATATCAACCGATACCGACATATAGAGTCATGGAATTAACACATTATTATGCCTAATTTTGTTGTGATGCCCCGCTGGATGCATTAAACAATGTAACAAGGTTTTCCAAAATAAATGAACTCAAGTTATGGAAAAAAATGCCAACATGGCACTGCCATATTTATTATTGAAGTCACAAAGTGCATTATTTTTTTTAACATGCCTCAATACAGCAGCTTGGAATTTGGGACATGTGTGTGTGAAAAGCCGTAGATATTATGTGATTGGGCAGGCACGCAAATGCAGTGCCTTTTAAGGTTTATTGGCGCTCTGTACTTCTCCCTACGTCCGTGTACACAGCGGCGTTTTAAAAAGTCGTAAATTTTACTTTTTGAAAACCGATACCGATAATTTTGAAACCGTCCATCCATCCATCCATCTTCTTCCGCTTATCCGAGGTCGGGTCGCGGGGGCAGCAGCCTAAGCAGGGAAGCCCAGACTTCCCTCTCCCCAGCCACTTCGTCCAGCTCTTCCCGTGGGACCCCGAGGCGTTCCCAGGCCAACCGGGAGACATAGTCTTCCCAACGTGTCCTGGGTCTTCCCCGCAGCCTCCTACCGGTCGGACGTGCCCTAAACACCTCCGTAGGGAGGCGTTCGGGTGGCATCCTGACCAGATGCCCGAACCACCTCATCTGGCTCCTCTCGATGTGGAGGAGCAGCGGCTTTACTTTGAGCTCCTCCCGGATGGCAGAGCTTCTCACCCTATCTCTAAGGGAGAGCCCCGCCACCCGGCGGAGGAAACTCATTTCGGCCGCTTGTACCCGTGATCTTGTCCTTTCGGTCATAACCCAAAGCTCATGACCATAGGTGAGGATGGGAACATAGATCGACCGGTAAATTGAGAGCTTTGCCTTCCGGCTCAGCTCCTTCTTCACCACAACGGATCGATACAGCGTCCGCATTACTGAAGACGCCGCACCGATCCGCCTGTCGATCTCACGATCTTCCCTCACTCGTGAACAAGACTCCGAGGTACTTGAACTCCTCCACTTGGGGCAAGATCTCCTCCCCAACCCCGAGATGGCACTCCACCCTTTTCCGGGCGAGAACCATGGACTCGGACTTGGAGGTGCTGATTCTCATCCCAGTCGCTTCACACTCAGCTGCGAACCGATCCAGTGAGAGCTGAAGATCCTGGCCAGATGAAGCCATCAGGACCACATCATCTGCAAAAAGTAGAGACCTAATCCTGCAGCCACCAAACCAGATCCCCTCAACGCCTTGACTGCGCCTAGAAATTCTGTCCATAAAAGTTATGAACAGAAGGGGTGACAAAGGGCAGCCTTGGCGGAGTCCAACCCTCACTGGAAACGTGTCCGACTTACTACCGGCCATGCGGACCAAGCTCTGGCACTGATCATACAGGGAGCGGACTGCCACAATCAGACAGTCTGATACCCCGTACTCTCTGAGCACTCCCCACAGGACTTCCCGAGGGACACGGTCGAATGCCTTCTCCAAGTCTACAAAACACATGTAGACTGGTTGGGCAAACTCCCATGCACCCTCAAGGACCCTGCCGAGAGTATAGAGCTGGTCCACAGTTCCACGACCAGGACGAAAACCACACTGTTCCTCCTGAATCCGAGGTTCGACTATCCGGCGTAGCCTCCTCTCCAGTACACCTGAATAGACCTTACCGGGAAGGCTGAGGAGTTAGAACACACCCTCCGGTTCCCCTTCTTAAAGAGAGGAACCACCACCCCGGTCTGCCAATCCAGTGGTACCGCCCCCGATGTCCACGCGATGCTGCAGAGTCTTGTCAACCAAGACAGCCCCACAGCATCCAGAGCCTTAAGGAACTCCGGGCGGATCTCATCTACCCCCGGGGCCTTGCCACCGAGGAGCTCTTTAACTACCTCAGCAACCTCAGCCCCAGAAATAGGAGAGCCCACCACAGACTCCCCAGCCACTGCTTCCTCATAGGAAGACGTGTTGGTGGGATTGAGGAGGTCTTCGAAGTATTCCCTCCACCGATCCACAACATCCGCAGTCGAGGTCAGCAGAACACCATCCTCGCCATTTTGAAACCGATACCGATAATTTCCAATATTACATTTTAAAGCATTTATCGGCCGATTATATCGGCAGTCCGATGTTATCGGACATCCCTAGTCTCAATGTATCATAGACCTCTGTAAAGATCACATCCTGACCACATCAGCAGGTTGTGTAAAGTAGTAGAGTAGAGATGTTCTGTGGTCACTGGTGCAATAAAGTCAGTTGTGTGTACATGCAATAAAATCAAACATTCATTGTAATTGAAACAAGGTTGATGGCCTCATTCTCTTTCCTCTGAGGTGTGTAACCACTGAAAGCTGCAATGCATACAGTTTCATTCAGACTGTGCACTCAATAAATAAAAACATTACCATCAAACAAGAAGACAGAGAAGCATTACACTTTGACTGCTGCTTGAAATAATTAAATTGAGAAAACCTGTGACATAAATGGTCTTACTTTTAGAATCTTTACACACCGAAAAAGAACATTAACATTGGTGCTATCTTATAATCTGTTGTTTAGTTCTAGAAAAATTGTAAGCTTTTATATATAAAAAAAGATACAGTTACACGCTTACCTAGTGACACCCTATACCAGAGCCTTCAGGACTTCAAAGACCCTGTTTTGAATTACTGCACAATGCCCACATTCTTGAACCCTCTGGAAATTAATTAAATATCCTTTACCACCATACCCATGTGTCAGTGACGTGCAGTCACTAGAGGCAGGTGAGGCGGGGCCTCACCTGCCATCATGGAAAGAAAAAAAATGTAAAAAGAAAAAAATATATATTAAATTGTTAAATGTATCCAGTGATTATACTATAAAGTTATTTTCCATTTAACTTCACCAGTTTTAAATTATTTTTATTCAAAATCGCTGAATTTTCACATTTGCCGTTCAAATACTGAGAAGAGACGGTGCGGTGAACAGCAGCCAGTCGAGGCACGTCACTCAGTGCCTCAACATGGATTCCGGACTCGGCTAACTGCTGGCCTGCTGTGCAGTGAGACCGTATTGCTATATGAACTATATTATACATTTCCATAGTTTAGTTAGCTGAGGTATATAATGTACATATTGTGTCAACAACTGTATGTGTGTAACGTATTTCTTGTGCTGAGCGATCATAAAACGGCTGCAAAAGACGCACTGGCTGAGGCTCGCCTCCTGCACCCCCGCCGTAGAATGCACGGCAACCCCTGACGGGAGTGTTATATCAACTAAAGCCCACACTTAAACTTTCCACGTGCAAGATTGAATCTATTTAAAAAAGTTCACAAGACGCCAAAAAGTGCAAAAACAATAATGTTCGTGTTGGAGGAGTTGTGAATGACTGCAGGGCCACAACATTAGGTACACCTGCAGACTGCAGGTGTACCTAATTCACAACTCCTCCAACACGAACATTATTGTTTTTGCACTTTTTGGCTTCTTATTAAATAACTTTTGTAACTATTTTTATGGGCTTTTCTCTTTGTGATGTTAAGTTCCTGTTATGCGCTGTTATACAGTATATGCCTTGAGCTCTTATTTTGAAGGCGCTAAGAGCGGAATTTTGACACGTTGGAGTGGAGCGGAAGTTTTTGAAAGAAGGTAAATAAAGTGATCCTCGTCTAAACTGGAGCCTCCATGTTTGTTATTTTGTAGTTTCATACAGTATAGGCGACATTTATAAACCCTTGGTTACACTTTTTTAAATAGATTCAATCTTGCACGTGGAAAGTTGAAGTGAGGGCTTTAATTGATATAACACTCCCGTCAGGGGGTTCATTAACAACAGCGGCGCATTTATAAGTAAATGTAAGACCATAATAAAGTTTTTTTATTAAATGTGCTTTTTTGTGTGCTACAGTTTGTATGTGTAAAGTTAAAGTTAAGTTAAAGTACCAATTATTGTCACACACACACTAGGTGTGGTGAAATTTGTCCTCTGCATTTGACCCATCCCCTTGTTCACCCCCTGGGAGGTGAGGGGAGCAGTGGGGAGCAGTGGGCAGCAGCGGCGCCGCGCCCGGGAATCATTTTTGGTGATTTAACCCCCAATTCCAACCCTTGATGCTGAGTGCCAAGCAGGTAAGAATGCTGGTATGAGTGTAATGGTTGGACTAAGGGGAGGTGACGGCGACAGACACCAGAGGGAGTATGTACAAGGACTTATTATATATATTAACCATATATGTATATATGTATATATATATATATATATATATATATATATATATAATAATCAAACAATACAAATATAAACTAAGGAAATGGAGTGTGAACTAGATCCAAAAGTGTATGTGATGTGTGGCTATGTGTGTGATTAGCTGTAGTGTGAGTTACCAAGTGTTGTGTTGGGCGAGAGGAGGAACAAGGCAGGAAGACAGTCCATTGGGCAGGCAGATGATCCAGGGCAGGAGAGAAGAGGCAAGATCCGTTTCCAAGCGGGAGGTCGAGAATCCAAAAGGGCAGTCCGGGAGGTAGGGGAAACAACAGGGGATCACGGAAGAACACGGGAAGCGCTGCAGGAAGACAACAGGAACATCAGAACACAACGGAAACACGGAAGTCACTGGGGAGGCGCGAGTTCGCGGGATGGAAGCCAGACACGGGATGCTTACAAGGGTAAGAAGACTATACTCCGGCGAGCGACCGCAGGTTGTCCAGGCTTAAGAAGACCGCTTGATCATCACAGGCAGGTGTGCCGATTGCCGGCAAATGATTGCAGCTGGCAGCTTCTGCTGGGCGGAGACGCGCGCGGCGCGTCCCTGGCTGAACGCGGCCGTGGGCGTGTCCCGAGGTGCACTCACTGGAGCGCACAGATGGATGAACGGCGTTGGCAGGAGTCTGAGCCGTAACAATGAGCTTTTAAACATAACCCGTTAACTGCTGCCAATCAAATGGTGAATAAGATACTCTTTAGGGTTCATATGTTTGTAAATCTGACTGTGATGAAGTCAGTGCCTCACCAGCCATGAACCTCACCGCACGTCACTGCCATGTGTACAGTTTTATATATTACTGTAACTGTGTATTTGCACATTCCAAATCTGTTAAATATTGCAGTAACTTCTGAAATTAGAAACTGAGAATGTCAGCATGATAACTGTTTCTGTGTGTACACCTCAGGTTCTATGGGCAGAGCAGCAAGTGGTGAAAAGGAGGAAAAGGAGGGATGTCTTTGAGGACCCAACAGACCCTGATTTCCCCAAGCAGTGGTACTTGGTGTGTGTGTGAAGCTCTTTTACCTCTCTGTTGTACAAGTTCCTGAATTTCTTGCTATTCCAAAATAATTGCCAATTGACTTGGTATATTGGTCAAGTGCTTTAGATTTACAAATCAATAATCCTTAATGGTTGCCAATTGACTTGTGTATTAGTCAAGTGCTTTACATTCAGAGATCCATTTGATGCTAATTGATAGTGCTTTAGCGCCATACACAAGAAAGCTGCCACATTGTCTAGCTCAGGGGGGTCAAACTCAATTTGAGCTGAGGCTGCACAATGTATTCACTTCAGAATCAAGTTATAACCTTTTGACTAAATTGGTAACTACATCCACCCAGCTGTGTGATCCGGAGCTATGATAGGCCTTAAGTCATTATACATGTAAAATTCAACATAAAAATTATATATTTTGACACTGTTGAGTTCCCTAAGGAAATGGTAAGAGACACTTCAGCTTGCTTAAATGGGAACTGCACTTTTTTGGGAATTTTGCCTGTCGTCCACCATCATTATGAAAGACATGACAACGGATGTTATTTTCTTTTTGCATTCTAAATATTAAATAAATGCGATCAAAAGTCTGCTTACAATGGAGCCTATGGGAGCCACGCAATTCCGCCTACAAAGCCCTTAAAAACATCCAAACACCTCCATTCAGGTTTGATGTAAATATATATGTAAGGTAGTAACGGGCACAATTATAATAACATTTGATATTTACGTATTTTTATCATGTTAAGCATACGCGGCGCATTAATTTAAAAAAACCATCACAATGTTTGCTTTTTTTTTTTTTTATTAAACACTGATTATTACTCACTGCAGAATTTTAGAGCCAACAAACATAATAAAACATCACTTACTGTACAATGTCTGCTGTCGTTCAGATGCCGACTGCTGGGATGTTCATATATTCCCATTTTGATGAAGAATGACTTCTAATGCTCACAAACAGCGCTAAGGGAGGCAAGCAGGAAACTGAACAAAAATTAGACAGGAACTAAAACACAAACAGAAGGAAAACTAAAACATAACCAAACTGTCAGTGACAAGCCTGACAGTACTTCAACACTTTGAGTTTGAACAGTTCTTTAAATAGGATCATAGTACATTGTTTGATTTATTTGCTGAACCCATTCCAAAACCTATTTCCACATACTGATATGCTAAAGGTCTTGCATGTTGTACGTGCATACAAATGTCTTAAGTAAAATTTTTCCTTAGTTATATTTATCCTCTTTTGTTAAGAAGAATTGTTGTACATGGTAGCAGGTTATATATTTTTTTGTGAATAATTGTAGTTATTTGCAAATGCACCAAATCATTGAATTTCAATATTTTGTATTCAATAAATTAAGGGTTTGAATGTTCTCGTTAGCCAAAGTTATGTATTGTTCTAACTGACCTATTTTGTAACACGGTTTGAGAATGAAGCATACTTCTGTAGTTATTTTCCCATATTTCTACACTAACTCAGATATGGTAACACTAGCGAGCAATAGAGAATGTGTAGTGATTTTTGGTCTCAAACAAATTTTGCTTTATTCATTATTGGCATATTTATTGTCACCTTATACTGTATATTTTTTATATTAAAGTTCCAGTTTATTTTATCACCTATTGTTAGACCCCAAAATGTTTATTTTGTTACTCTGTCAATATCTACTCCGTCTATTTGTATGTGTGTTTGACTTTCTCTTCTGCTGTTAAAATATTATTATTTTAGTTTGACTGAGATCTGAAAAAGTCTGTTTTTGTCAAACCATCGTTTTAATTTGTTAATTTCTTCTGTTATAGTTTGTATTAGCTTCTGTGCGTTCTCTCCTGAACAAAACAGAGTTGTGTCATCTGCAAATAGTACTAACTTTGTAACTCTACGAATGTCGTTTCTAAAGAGATTGAGCAATTTTGGTAAAAGTATTGATCCTTGGTGTATGTGGCAAAATAAGGGGGATTGAGAGTAGTTACGACCCCAGGAAGTGGGCATGGCTTATGCCTACCACCATTTCGGGGGGGCCAGCGTGGGACTGAGGGGGATTGATTTATGACCCCGAAAGAGGGCGTAGGATAAACCGGAACCAAGAAGTAAACGTCATTTTTTTCAATTTTGTAGTTTTTTTGCGTGTAAGGTGCCATATATTTTTTTTACCAATTCCACTTTTTTTCTATCAAATTAGTCCCATTTTTTGTATCTATGGTAGGGACACAGGCCTTATTTTTGAGACTTTTTAAGTTAGCTGTAACCACTTTTTATTACCAAAGGCCATTTCGTAACAGTTTCAGTAAAAGAGTTGAGTTATTGTCCCATCATAATACACATACCCTATTTTAGGACTTTAGGTTGTATTATTTAATGTGCTTTAACTTAAGATTAGTTTACATACTATTTTTCTTATTTTATAAACATTATTAGCTACAAGCTTAATGACCCACAGTACATATGAGTTAATTAGTATTCCACAGAATTTTTGTCCCCCATCTAAAAATACCCTATATTATCTTATTGTAAGCTTTTAAGTCATTGAAATGTAATATGCTTTAACCTAAAACATAGTTTACATACTATTTTCTCAATTTATAAAAATTATATTACTTAAACTAGGGTTATGGTCACAGGAAGGATTCCCCAGACAAATGGCGATATAAGCCAGTTGTTTTTGTCAGATGTCTCTCTCTCCAATTTCCGATCAAAGTGGTACTGTCACATGTATCCTTAGCCCACAGCATCAAAGGGGATGGTAACAGGAAGGATTCGCCAGCCAAATGGCGATATTAGCCATCTGTTTTCGTCAGATGTGTCTGATAGGCGAATACATGTGGAGACATGTCTCCGTTTCAACTATTGGTCAGTGTAAGGACAACCTACTTTCTATCAGATAATTGTTAGTTTGTTAGTATTTTAGAGTGCCCTAACCCTTTACTAAAGCAATAATAATAATATTGCAAACTATATCTGCAGCCTAAAAGTAGATATTGTAAGCTAGACATACCTTGTGCATAATATAACATTTTTATTATTCTTTGGTAGCATTGTAATACATGCATAAGAGCTGAGTGTCATACTCATTTTCCTTTTTGAATAAATGAATCATTTTTAAATGTGTAATTATGGTAAAGGCTCATCTTTAACTACTACTCCTTCAAACTATCTATTGTATCTCCCTTACCTGAAAGCATCAGAATGGGCGTTTGAAAGTGTAATTAACACAAAATAAGATGTTCTTTGCTTCTCAACACTGTCCTGCTTTTTAAACACTACAAACAAAAAGATTATATTACTACCAACTAGTGTTGTCCCGATACCAATATTTTGGTACCGGTACCAAAATTATTTCGATACTTTTCGGTACTTTTCTAAATAAAGGGGGAAAAAATGACATTATTTTAACAAAAAATCTTAAGATACGTTAAACATATGTTTCCTATTGCAATTTAGTCCTTAAATAAAATAGTGAACATACGAGACAACTTGTCTTTTAGTAGTAAGTAAACAAACAGAGGCTCCTAATTAGTCTGCTGACATATGCAGTAACATATTGTGTCATTTATCATTCTATTATTTTGTCAAAATTATTAAGGTGGTAGGCAATTTATTATAAATCTACTTGCTCATTTACTGTTAATATCTGCTTACTTTCTCTTTTAACATGTTCTATCTACACTTCTGTTAAAATGTAATAATCACTTATACTTCTGTTGTTCGATACTTTACATTAGTTTTGGATGATACCACAAATTTGGGTATCAATCCGATACCAAGTCGTTACAGGATCAGACATTGGTCATATTCAAAGTCCTCATGTGTCCAGTAACATATTTCCTCAGTTTATAAACATAAAATTTTAGATAGAATTTCAGTGCCCCTCCCGAAAATCTCCCGGGACAACCATTTTCCCGAATTTCTCCCGATCTCCACCCGGACAACTATATTGGGGGCGTGCCTTAAAGACATGCCTTTAGCATCCTCTACAACCTGTCGTCACGCCCGCTTTTCCTCCATACAAACAGCGTGCCGGCCCAGTCACATAATATATGCGGCTTTAGCACACACACAAGGGAATGCAAGCATACTTGATCAACAGCCATACAGGTCACACCGAGGGTGGCCTTATAAACAACTTTAACACTGTTACAAATATGCGCCACACTGTGAACCCACACCAAACAAGAATGACAAACACATTTTGGGAGAACATCCGCACCGTAACACAACAGAACAAATACCCAGAATCCCTTGCAGCACTAACTCTTTCGGGACGCTATATACACCCCCGCTACCACCAACCCCCCCCCCCCCCCCCCCCCCCATCTCCCGAATTCGGAGGTCTCAAGGTTGGCAAGTATGTCGACTAGATACGTGCCTGTACTTGGTATCATTACAGTGGATGTCAGGTGTAGATCCACCGTTTGATTACATTGTGACACCGGTGAGCTACGGTGTGCAGTGTTTAGCTATTCCTCGTCATGCAGGGATGATACTTGTAAGGAACTTACTTTATTTGTCGCCATGTAGACCAGGATTAGTGAGTTAGAAGTAGCTAAAACACTGCCGACGGCTGATGAACTTTAGCCGCTAGCTAGCTAGCAATGTCTTAAAGCACCTCTTCCTGAGGGCGTTTCAGTGTTGTAACTTCACCTTTATCTTTAGTTTTTAAGCCAAAAGGCGTCCATTCTCCCTTTTCTGTCTACAAACTGTGTCTGCTTGTAAGTACTCCGTGATTGTGTGCTACCGAACATGCTCGTCTGCTCGTAAACCAACAATGTCACGACGTGACGACGACGCGGGAGCGGCGGGGTGCGGGACCGGTACTTTTCTGAGGCGGTATAGTACCGAATATGGTTCATTAGTATCACAGTACTTTACTAATACCGGTATACCGTACAACCCTACTACCAACAATAAAAAACTAATTTCAACAGTGGGTTTTAACCCCCATTCCTCACAAGACAATTTGCATTCACACACACATGCATGCACTAACAGACAAGAACATTGTGTCCTTGGGCAAGACACTTCACCCCTTGCTCCTGATGGCTGCTGGTTAGCGCCTTGCATAGCAGCTCCCACCATCAGTGTGTGAATGTGTGTGTGAATGGGTGAATGTGGAAATACTGTCAAAGCGCTTTGAGTACCTTGAAGGTAGAAAAGCGCTATACAAGTATAACCCATTTATCATTTATTTATCTAAGTCACTTCCACAGAATGTGTCATATATTTAATTGAAAACCTGTAATTAAACCTTAGCTTCTTGATTTGCAATGTTTAAACAAATGTAAATGTGTACTTTATAGAGCTTTTAGACAATCATGCATACAGCTAAACTTATTTTGTATGTTGTTAGTATTTTAGAGTGCCTTTTGTATTTAACCCGAACCCTTTACTCTAGCAATAATAATAATAATATTAAAAAAATTGTTTTTTAGCTATATTATATAGTAAAAAATACATTATTCGATAATTTTTTTAAACGCCGAGATGTTATTCTGACATTTAATTACAAAATTATCTACATTTGTAAGTAACATAGCCTCTCTTTTTAGGGCATCAATATGCAATGTGTGTAAGAGTGAGCTGATTCAGACTAAAAGTATATTTAGCCATCTTCAAACACTTTGAATACAATGGCCTACTATTTCATATGATATTTCACATAATCAGAAGTCGTTTAAAAGCATAACTAACAAGTTAGGGATATCTTACTCATTTACACGTAGTATTAAACTAAAAACGAATGAACTTTTTTTTCTTTGTTTAAGTATGTTTTTACTTGCATAACATGCAATAGTTATGTCATTTGATAATATGAATGACTTATGATGTTGTTTTTTTTAGCTACTATCAGTGTAGTTAAGGTTAGAGTAGTATTGTGTCATGGTCTGTCACATAAATTCATTCCTTGTTTTGAGTTTGTTGGCGTTTTTCTGTGTTTTGGGTCTTAATTCCGGTTTAGCGCTCTTATTGTGGTCGTTTTTTCTGTTTTGTTTGGGTGTTCTTGCAAGCGGCTTCACTCCTGCGTCTGAGCGTCTGTTACAATCCTTTGTTGGGACTTTGTGAATGCTTATTCATGTGGACGCTTTTCCTGCCGCACTTCTATGCATGTAAGTCTTTGCATTTAAGAATGTGCATAAAGGACAACAGATTATTATTATCCATCCATCCATCCATTTTCTACCGCTTATTGCCTTCGGTATTATTATTATTATTGCTCTAGTAAAGGGTTAGGGTTAAATAATAAAAAATATCACTGTAAAATGCATGATTGTCCAAAATCTCTATAAAGTACACATTTAAACGTGTATAAACATTGTAAATCAAGAAGCTAAGGTTCAATTGCAGCTTTTCAATTAAAAATATGACACATTCTGTGGAAGTGACTTAGATGTTCCTGTCTAAATGCAAATTGTCTTGTGAGGAATGGGGGATACTCAGCTCACTCTTACACACAAAGCTTAGTGGTGCTATTAAAATTATATTTTAGTCAAAAAAGAGAGGCTATGTTTATTACAATGTAAATAATTCAGTATTTGAATGTCAGAGTAACATCTGGCTGTTTAAATAAATATACCATGTCTTTTTTACTATACAATATAGTTAAAAACGAATTAAATACATAAGACATATCCTATACAATTATGATTTTGTGTGTGCTGTACATGCATTTGTTTATAAATGTTATTTGTAATATTGTTAAAACCCACTGTTGAAATGGTCTAAGACAATACGTGTTTAACCTTTGTTATTTTGTCTGTTATGTTGCATTTTGTGACTGTTTCTCCATTTGTTTACTATGGCTTTACTCCTACTGATCTTCATTACCAGTTTATAATGTAATTAAAAAATGATTAGATGAACCATTAAACGCTACCTTATCATGTTGTTAATGGCGGCGTCTGTTTTTTTCCCGTTCTTTGTTTTTTTGGATGCTTCAATTGGTCACAGTCTCATCTTTTAGCTTTTTGTTTGCATGTGGTTGCAAAGGATAAATAACATGGTTATTGGATAACATAAACCAGTCATGAACAGGAGTTGAGACAACACATCTATCGTTGCACACAGGGACTCTGTGTTTTACACACTTGACAACTAAATAGAGGAAGTAAAGGATACAACAGTTAGAGCTGATGCGTTCACTTGGCTGTATATTTTATATTGTGGTTTAATAAATATGTGGCTAGAGCCCAAAATGTATTGTATTAAGCATGTTCTCTTTGCTAGTTACATTGTTTTATTTGCCCTGTAGAACTCCCTTGATAGTTTGTATGTAATTATAGATTACACACTTTTGCAAGTTGACACTACCACACCAGCAAAAGTAGGAGACTTAACCATGGAAGCTTTTCCTTAGAAGCGGTGTGCAACAAAAATGTGAAATTCAGATTTTAATATTTACAACCCACCCATGATGTTTTATGTCGTTGTTGTCCTCTACTTAGATTATTTTAAACGGATTCATTAGAATTTAATTGATCCCCTGGGATTGTGCCTTTCAGGGATATTGCGGTTCCAATAGCAACAACAGCATAAGTAATCAGCTAATTGATCAAATAAAATAATACAAGTATTATAATTATATATTGCGGTTTAATTTACAAAAGACCTAATGTATAATACAATGTTAAAATTTCATAGTTCCAATTTTTGGTCGACCAAACTGTAATATTTAATCTCAGTGGTTCATTGATATTTCTATGTCTCTGCCTAGTGTGTGTTTTGTTATGCACGGATCATTTAAAAATACATGTACAGTAAATACTTAGACATGCAGTCTAATTCCAGCCTAAAAAACGTTTGTATAACTGTCTTATGTCTCCCTCAGTCCACCCCAACTCATCAGGACTTGAATACCAAAGTAGCCTGGGCTCAGGGTTACACTGGAAAAGGTATTGTGGTGACTATTCTGGATGATGGCATCGAAAAAGACCACCCTGATCTCATCAGCAATTATGTAAGTTTAAAACAAAAATAAGGGACATCTTTAGATAACCCAGACCTGAATTTTACAGAACTAAGTAACCATTTAAAGAACATTCACACCATGAGTGTTTCAACTTTGGTTTCTGGTTTCTTAGGACCCAGAGGCAAGCTACGATGTTAATGATGGAGATGCTGACCCCCAACCAAGATACACCCAGCGTAATGAGAACAGGTACTTAAGCACTAAACACAACATTTTAGCAATGGATTGGTTTTAATTAGTAGATGCTCAAATTCATTCATAAAATGCTCATAAAGAATACTGGGATTTTCTGATCGTTATTACTCAGATTACTACATCAGAATTAATACAGATGAAGCGAGTCTGCATGCACTGATCAGAGTGCACCATGTCTATAGCTTTATGTTTGAACAACATCATTTCTAATTTGAAAGTTAAATAAAATTGAAAATGTTTCACTTCTACTTAATCCTGTTGTAGCATCAATGTCCAAGCCATACACCCTCAAAGCTATTTTGGCACTGATTTGTTCTGCACACAAGCCTTTTTTTCTTGCCCATAGTGAATTTTGCATACAACCCCTTAAGTCTTTAGTGATTGTATTAAAACTCGCTGTTTGTCTATGTATTGCTGCTCTGCTTTACTCTGAACCGCCTGTAGTAAATGAGAGGCAGCATGGTTTTTCATAAATACACTGCAAGAATTGTTGTTTATGTTGCTGCTGTTATTTTTCTTAATGTCAATGTCTACATTGAGTGGGTCGTGGCAACGTGCATCAATCTTTGTGCAATTATAGACGCTGTTAGATAAAACAGTAATTGTCTCTGCCCAGCCCTTTTTGTTGCAGATTTTGTTTGTGAGGCAATTTGTAGTATATGTTGCTTTGTTGTGTTTGTCCTTTAAACATATATGTTAAGGGTATATAAAAATGGGTACCTTTCACCTTTGAACAATTCCAGGTCCATGGAAAATTGATATCAATACTCAATGCTGCTAATGTATGTGTTCTTGTGGTAATCAATGTAATTATGTCCATGATATACAATCTAATTTTTTATATAACACTGAACTGATAATAACTGTCGAGTTGTTGTTTTTTGTTTTTTTACACAGCATCGACATAGTGCAATTTGAAAAGGGGAGCCTGAATTTTAAATGCTTTTTATCAGGCATGTTTTGTAGGCATGAACAATCACAACATTACTTAGAGGCAATCTGCTATGAATATGCCTATTTGCCCGCCAGGTGCTTGAGCCTGTGGTGAACAGAAGTATTATTTCTTGTCGATGCCCTGAGGGTGAGTAGTCATGCAGACACTAGTCGTGTAGAGAAACCCCAGCCTGTTCTGTCAGTATTGAGTAAATATATCTCGTCACATTGTCCCACTAAAAGAATATAGCACCACCGGAAGGGGTTACTCAATGTCTTTGATTTAGCTTCCTTATAGAGATGAATATTCACCTTGAAAAGACACATGGGACATTTTTTTAAAGGCTTCGTTTTAAATCAGAGGGACACATTTTTTTCCCCATTCAATCTATTACACCAGTCAGTTTGAGGTGGTTGGAAGACCTGTGGACAATTAGGATCCAGTTATTTAAGTATATAAGTGATACTGAACATGTGTGTGTAATACAGTGCCAATAGGCAGCACGATGGCCCAGTGATTAGTGGTCGTGCCTTTAAGCACGAAGGTCCTCGGTTCGATCTTTCTGTGTGGAGTTTGCACAGTTGCAGAGTTCTCCCTGCGACTGCGTGCGTTCTCTCCGGGTACTCTGGCTTCCTCCAAAGACATGCAACTGGAGATAGGTTGATTGGCAATGCTAAATTGGCCCTAGTGTGTGAATGTGAGTGTGAATACTTTTCTATCTGTGTTGGTCCTGCGATCAGTGCAGCTGGGATAGGCTTCACAAGGCGCTAACCAGCAGCCATCAGGAGCAAGGGGTGAAGTGTCTTGCCCAAGGACACAACGGACGTAACTCTCAAGTATAAGCTAGAGCTTAACGATCAACCGAAAAATAATCGAAACTGATATTTGGTGCTTCTGACCGACATAACCTGAAGCAGCTTGTACGAAAAGGAATTCCGTGGCATTTGTTAGGACACACTTTGGCTACAATAACGATGACGTCGACCAAAAAGTAGAGATTTTGGCCATTTCATCTTATTTACAGTCGTATTCAAAAGTTTACATACACTTTTAAAGAACATAATGTCATGGCTGTCTTGAGTTTCCAATGATTTCTACAACTCTTATATTTTTGTGATAGAGTGATTGGAGCACATACTTGTTGGTCACGAAAAACATTCATGAAGTTTGGTTCTTTTATGAATTTATTATGGGTCAACTGACCACAAAACTTCCCTCCAGAAGGTCTTATCTTTGTCCATGTGATGTCAGATGAAACAACAATTTAGCTGTTTGGCCACAATACCCAGCAATATGTTTGGAGGAGAAAAGGTGAGGCTTTTAATCCCATGAACACCAGGCCTACCGTCAATAATGGTGATGGTAGTATTATGCTGTGGGCCTGTTTTGCTGCCAATGGAAGTGGTGCTTTACAGAGAGTAAATGGGACAATGAAAAAGGAGGATTACCTCCAATTTCTTCAGGACAACCTAAAATCATCAGCCCAAAGGTTGGGTCTTGGACACAGTTGGGTGTTCCAACAGGACTATGACCCCAAACACACGTCAAAAGCAGTAAAGGAATGGCTAAATCAGGCTAGAATTAAGGTTTTAGAATGGCCTTCCCAAAGTCCTGACTTAAACGTGTGGACAATTCTGAAGAAACAAGTCCATGTTAGAAAACCAACAAATTTAGCTGAACTGCACCAATTTTGTCAAGAGGAGAGGTCAAAAATTCAACCAGAAGCTTGTGGATGGCTACCAAAAGCGCCTTACTGCAATGAAACTTGCCAAGAGACATGAACCAAATATTAACATTGCTGTATGTATACTTTTGACCCAGCAGATTTGGTCACATTTTCAGTAGACCCATAATAAATTCATAAAAGAACCAAACTTCATGAATGTTTTTTGTGACAAACAAGTATGTGCTCCAATCACTCTATCACAAAAAAAAACAAGAGTTGTAGAATTTATTGGAAACTCAAGACAGCCATGACATTATGTTCTTTACAAGTGTATGTCAACTTTTGACCACGACTGTAGCTGTGTGGGGGTTTCTAAACAAGAAAGAAGAAGTATGCTGATAAATAATGGTGGTTGGAGACAGCAACTTTGTGGCTGGCCACACACATTGGATCTCCAGTGTAATCCTGTGAACAGACCCTGAGCTAGGCTGAAAATAGCCTAAACCATCGGGCTGCACAGTTCAATAGACACTATTTAGGCCCTATGAAATGCAAAGCCAGGAGACACATCCCTACTGTTAAGCCACATGGCTAAGGTACCAGCAACACTCGGTCACGCTTTCATGTTTCTTAATCACACACTATAAAACCCAACACAAAGAAGGGTATATATGAATATGAGTGTGAATATTCTCTATCTGTGTTGGCCCTGCGATGGGGTGGCGACCCGAATGCAGCTGGGATAGGCTCCAACCACCCCTGCGACCCCCTGTTTGTTCAATGTACATTAGGGAAAATGTATAAACCCCTTTAAGATGTGGATAAACATTCACATTTCTAGTTAAAACAGTCAAATGAAAAAAATATATAAACTGAGAAGTGGTCTGAAAATAATTATGTTCCATCAATACATTGTTATGGTTTAAATATCTTATAGTTATATAGGAAAAGCAACATTAAAGTATTGGAGAGTCCTGTCAAAATTGGTTTGGGTCTGGATTAGCACATTATAATATCCTTAATGGGGGTGTATGAGCACCATGTTTTATCATTGTAGGCTCCTAGTAGGTTTGTTTGTTTGTTTTCTGGTTATTGTGTAATCATGTTTGTTTGAAGTCAATTAATCAAGACAAAGCTCAAGAATAGAAGAACAAAATATCCGGTCGTTTTCAGAAACGTATTTCGCAAAATTCACACCTTGAGTGCAGTGCACCGTGCCGCGCATGCGCAGTGATCCACTTTCAATTGCAATGAATGATGCAGTCTGGTTCTGCTAGGGCTCTATGGTAAGTTCTCCAGCCTCATTCTCTGGCTAGCACACAGGTGAGGAGACACATGTTCACAATGAAGGGTTGTTTTGTGACAACATGCAATGTTTTCTAGCTAGCAATATTTGCTATGGTAATGGTTATGGTATTAGTTTATTTCGAAAATTTGTTGCCATTAGTTTACTTATTCACTGTAGTTTGTGCACACTGCTTTCAGTTGTGCTGTTGTTGGAAATAATTGTATTTTTAGTTGTTTTTACTGTGAAGTATTATTAAGGTGGTCCCATATCACCATGCTTTAACAGTAAAATCTTTTTTTTTTCCTTCACCTAAATAACTTTAGACCATTTGATTAATATCGATAACAATACACAAAACAAATAAGAGTAAAATGTATACACGTTTGTAAAAGTGTAAATACAATTTGAATGAAAATTAGGACAAAATAAAAAGAAGGCAAGGTGCACCCTGACTTAAGTCATGTATGTCTCACATTTATTTATTTGTATTCTAGGTTTTACAATGTGTCTTAACTTTATTTTTGTATTGAAAATGTTCCCTGTGTTTTGTTAAGTCTTCTGTCAGCACAACAATTGCTTCCTGGTTCTTAGTGTTCTCCATCCAACACACGAACACCTTGAAACACAACACAGAGGAACACCAAGCACTCATGTATACAATTGTAATATCATACATCACATGGTTCCAGTTTCTCATTACATGTCCAAAAAGGAGCAAGAAAAAGCATAATCCTACCCTTTTTTGTGGCATAGCAGTTTCTAACCCATTTGTTTGTACTCAATCTGTAACCACAGTGAATTAATAAATAAATAGACAAATGAGGAAGTAAATATTAAATGATCATACATAGGTATGATTCTCATAATGAGATGAATAAGATTTTCTCATTTTTCATTAAGGTTCAAGATGTTTAACAGGATTCTTCTTCCTTGTACTTTAAAAAAACTTTTCAAACTTTGTCTTTACAAAGTGGCTGTAAACATTTTGAGTTAAAGTTTCTTAAAGTGGATCATGTTAGTACTTTGTTTCTGTGTGGAGTTTGCATGTTCTCCCCGTGACTGCGTGGGTTCCCTCCGGGTACTCCGGCTTCCTCCCACCTCCAAAGACATGCACCTGGGGATAGGTTGATTGGCAACACTAAATTGGCCCTAGTGTGTGGATGTGAGTGTGAATGTTGTCTGTCTATCTGTGTTGGCCCTGCGATGAGGTGGCGACTTGTCCAGGGTGTACCCCGCCTTCCGCCCGATTGTAGCTGAGATAGGCTCCAGCGCCCCCCGCGACCCCAAAAGGGAATAAGCGGTAGAAAATGGATGGATGGAGGGATACTGATATGCTAAAGGTTTTAAGTGTTGTACATACATGCAAATGTTTTGAATTACATTTTTCTCCAAGTTTATATTTATCTTCTTTTTTTGAAAATAATTGTTGTACGTTCTTGGGTAGCAGGTTATAGTTTGCTTTGTATATAATCTTTTCTGTTTGCAAATGCACCAAATCATTGCATTTTAATATTTTGGGTTCAATAAATGAAGGGTTTCAATGTTCTCTATATCCAACATTTTGTAGTATTCTAACTAACCTCTTTTGTGACACGGTTAATGAATGAAGTGTTATTTCCCCATATTTCTACACAATAACTCAGGGTCCGGGAACCTTTTTGGCTGAGAGAGCCATGGAAGCCAAATATTTTAAAATGTATTTCCGTGAGAGCCATATAATATTTTTTAACACTGGATACAACTAAATGCGTGGATTTTTAAGTAAGACCAACATTAGAGTATAACACATCTGTTATTCTTTTTCATAACATTTTTATTCTGAAGCTAACTAATAATAAATAAAATACTTCTTACCAATAATTCGATTTCTTTAACATGTGCGGTAGAAAACGGATGCATGGATTAAAATGCATGAGAATGTTTTATATTTTGAACGTTATTTTTAACACTGATTACCAGTGGAATTATTCATTACTTATTGTGCTAAGCAATGTCAGCTAAGATTAATCTGAGAGCCAGATGCAGTCATCAAAAGAGCCACATCTGGCTCTAGAGCCATAGGTTCCCTACCCCTGCAATAACTCAACACAAGCAAGCAGGAGAGAATATGCAGCCAGGTTCTGGCTATGGTTGTTGATTGCTTCCCTAGCACTAATACTTCTAGTGAGTACATATCACATGCTGAGTTTATTTTTGTTTAAAAAATACATTTCCCTGTATTTTTTGAAGGGCTGAATAAAGTCTTGTCAGCGCCACAATCGCTCCGTGGTTCATGGTCTTCTCCATCTGAATGTTGAGTTGCTAATGTTAGCACGTGCTTCATTTCCAGCTTTGCCAGACCACTTAAATACATCAGAAGTATTGCATGTTGTCACAAAACGATCTTTCATTTTGAACATTGGTCACTTGTGTCTGTGCTAACTCCAGAAACTAGCAAGTGTTGCAAGTGGATCACTGCGCATGCGGAAGTTGCAATGCAAAAATCGAAAATCAGAATTTAATGCTTGACTGTTGAAATGCACAATTTGGCACGATTTGTCGGGCCATTTCTGCCATTTGTCATCGGTGCTGTTTAAATAAGCCGTCATGTTTCACTGGCATCATTTCTTTTTCTGACAATTGCATAGTGTAGCTTGTGGAAAGTGTTGGCTTTAACTGAATTGCCGTATTTTTCGGAGTATAAGTCGCACCGGAGTATAAGTCGCACCTGTCGAAAATGCATAATAAAGAAGGAAAAAAATATATATAAGTCGCACCGGAGCCCGGCCAAACTATGAAAAAAACTGCGACTTATAGTCCGAAAAATACGGTAGTTCCTATGTTCCGTGTAGGCAAATTGAAGAGGACACCCTTTATCCTTTTGCTGATTCCTCGCACCACGTCCACGGAAAAAAGGGCCAAAAAACTGAATCTGAAAAAACAGATTTGAATCTGAAAAAGAAAGATGTGAAACTTGAAAAAAAAAAAAAAAAAAGAAAATGTAAAAACTAAAAATTTAATCTGAAAAATTTTAAAGCTCAAATATCAAAATATATGGAAGTGAAAAATTTAAATAAAGTATTAATTCAAAATAAATGTTAAGTGTAAATAAAAATGATATTGAACCTGAAATAAAAACAGTTAATTATTTTTTATTTTGAATACAGTGAGGTATTTTTCAAAATTCAACATCAAAACCCGAACTTTTAGTTTCAAAGTAAATTTTTTCAAGTACAAAACTTTTGGCCCTGATTTATCTCGATATATTACTCTATGTGGATTGTCTATCTGTGTTGGCCCTGCGATGAGGTGGCGACTTGTCCAGGGTGTACACTACCTTCCGCCTGAATGCAGCTGAGATAGGCTCCAGCACCCCCCGCAACAAAAGATCCAATATGTGCTTAAAGCTTGATGCTATGAATACAAAAAATGTGTCTGTTTAATGACTTTGTATTGGAACTAATTAGAGTTGTCGCCCAAACTTTTTCCAAATAACGCTTTGATCAATTCATGATTCCAATGCTTTGATCAATGCATGTTAGGAAAACTGATTCTCTAATGCCAAATTTAGTTTGAAGCTAAAATGACATAATGCTGTAAAAAAATTGCCTCTTTGTATAATAAATCCTACTTTAATCATTGATTACATATATCATTCACGAGGGGGCCGTCAAATCCCCATTAACTGCTACAAACGGTTAGCAGTAAAACCTCTCTATAGCAGTGGTAGCATTTAATTGCGCAAGTGATGCACTACATCCTGCCATATGTTGTACCATGATGGTGGTGTAAGGAAGACATATCAGTCTCACCATGAAAAATAAGCCCTGTCAATCCATTAGATTGTGACTTTAATGATCACATCTCTGTATCTATGTGCTGTCAGGCAGATGTGTAATAAATGTGATACATGATAAATAGGCAAGCAGCGTTATATTCCCATCTAATCTTTTTGTTTTGTTATTTGACATTGTAAACCCATTTACGTGTCGTAAATATAATGTGTGAAAAAGTGGGAATTGGCAAGTGGGTGATGCATCAGAGCACCACTGCGCTTAATCAGGAGCCCAGCTGGAGGCGTAGCTGTGCTCTAACCCTGTGAAGTGACTTTGTCCTCTTCCTCGTCATCAGGGGCTTTAGGACAAAAAATGGAGGATGTTTTTTTTTTCTTTTTGGCTTTCTCAGAGCAGCATGTGACTGTAATTAGCTTGGACCTGATACTGTTCAGACAGCACATTTCAGATGAATGTGAAGCTGCCTTTCGCACATCCGGAGACAGTTTCATTCCTTTCCATTGTATTTTGCTAATTCATTCGGATTGCCACCTTTTGTTTATCTGTATTTCACAGCTCACTATGTAATGGTATCTCGGTAGAGGGGTACAGACCCAAGAGAACATATTGCATGATTATTTTATATGCATCTTAATTGGCAAGCAGCCTAAGTATCTCTACTTATATCGTACAAACTGGGTCTGCAGCATGTTTTTTAGCAGTTGGCTAAGTATACTGTACACGCGTGCGTGTGTGTTTGTAGTACGGAGCCCCTAAAGCATGTGTGTCAAACTCTGGCCCACGGGCCAAATTTGGCTGCAATATACACCCCCGCTACCACCAAACCCCGCCCCCCCTACCCGATAGCGGGGGTGTATATTGCAGCCCGGAAGAGTTCGGGATGCATGAGATTTTGGGTATTTGTTCTGTTGTGTTTACGTTGTGTTACGGTGCGGACATTCTCCCGAAATGTGTTTGTCATTCTTGTTTGGTGTGGATTCACAGTGTGGCGCATATTTCTAACAGTGTTAAAGTTATTTATACGCGCACCGTCAGTGTAACCTGTATCGCTGTTGGCCAAGTATGCATTGCATTTACGTGTGAGTGCTTGCTGTAGTCACACATATTTTGTGATCGGGCCGGCATGTTGTTAGAATGGATGAAAAGCAGACGTGACGATAGCTCGTGGAGGACGATAAACGCAGTGCCTTTAAACACGCCCCCAAGACTGTGGCCCGGGTGGACTACGAGATATAATGACTGATGAACACCTTCGTTCGATAATGAAGGTTGCCTCAGCTCAAAGCCTGAGCCCCGACATTAATGAACTAGCATCCAAGAAATGGCAGGTATCTGGCTTGGGCACATCAGATTAGATCAGTGTGTTGCAAACTGAGCCGTTTAAAGTCCTGAATGGTTGGTTTATTCATTATTTTATTTTCAAATGTATTAGCCTGTGGAAAAAGTTAATGTTGATATTTACCTCAGAAGGCTGCAAATAGAAAATGGGCATTCAATTTTGATTTAAATTCTATTTGATATGCCATTGATATTTTTTCATAATTATTATTATTATTTGAAACTCGATTTTGCATGTCACTATAAAGTTATATAAGCCTTGCTTGTTCAATATTCAATGCAAAACTTGTTTGAGTCCCTATTAAAAGGTTAATTTGTTCAACCTTGGCCCGCGGCTTTGTTCAGTTTTAAATTTTGGCCCACTCTGTATTTGAGTTTGACACCCCTGCCTTAAAGGGACATGGGGGGAAACCTTTTTTAGATATGTATCCCGTGCGCACGAGAAACTATCTCACGCAAAAGTTTCTTGTGCGCTCGAGATGTTTTCCCGTGAGCACCAGAAACATATCTAAAAAAATATTTTCCCCATTTCCCCATTTCTATCTAATGAAGTATTTCTGTCACTAAATGAGGTAACAGCAATGAGTGAGAAAGCTAACTGCATGTTCAACGTTTATGCAACTCTATGACATCTATGGAAAAAAACCTTCATTGCTAATTAGGATGGGTAAGAGGTTTGTTTGGGTGCCTTTTGAGAGCTGATCAGTTGAAAATGGGGAGTAATGAGCATAAAAGGCCGTCACAGTGAGCTGTCAGACGAACAGCTGTGGGCGAGAACAACCTCCTTCACTGTGGATGTTATGTGCAGCATCAAAACAGATCAGTCACTCAAAAAAATGGGAATTAAATAGGCCAATTATTGGCTGACATTTAACCACACCATGAATTGTGACATTTGTGTTATTTAATTTTCAGATTTGGACAGAAATTGTTGAATTGATTTAGTTTGTAGCAAATTAAAAGATACATCAAAGGAATATAAAGAGTTTTCTTTTGAATGTTGCTTGTCCTCTAAAAAACCATTACAGTTTGATGGAGCATACAACATGATGCTGAAAGCTTTCCGCCTGAATTTGCTCATAAAGTACCCTTTGAACGCGACCTCTAATTGCAAATGCTTTAATGCGGAGGATGCTGCACTCTGGCTGTTGCGTCTTCCCTTGTAACTACTCACATAAAAAATACTATAAATTAAATTTATTTCAGGTCTTCTGGGTGTCATAAGTAACCTTCAAGAAAAAAGACAGGTAACAAAAAGCTAGGTGATTCATTACATGAATTCAGCGGTTACAAATATAATTGCTCATTACTCAATATCAACCAGTTTCATAAACCTTCACTTTTGCTCTTTTCTCAGACATGGGACTCGATGTGCTGGAGAGGTTGCAGCTTCATTTAACAATGGCGTTTGTGGCGTGGGTGTTGCCTATAATGCTAAAATTGGAGGTGAGTGCATTATAGTAATGATGATAATAAGTTATTTAATTTTACTGGTCCCATCAATCTGAAGAGCCAATCAAAAATTCATATATAGTTCCCATTTGAATCATTCTATCCTATGGTCTTTGTTATTGATTCATGGTTATTGTGGATATATTTCTTGTTTAGTTTGCAGTGTTTCTCAACATTTATTGAGCCAAAGCACACATTTTGCAATAGAACAAATCTCATGGCACACGTTGAAGTGAAGTGAAGTGAATTATATTTATATAGCGCTTTTACATAGTGAAACCCAATATCTAAGTTACATTTAAACCAGTGTGGGTGGCACTGGGAGCAGGTGGGTAAAGTGTCTTGCCCAAGGACACAACGGCGGGGATCGAACCTGGAACCCTCAAGTTGCTGGCACGGCCACTCTACCAACCGAGCTATACCGCCCCCGTTACAGGTAGAGATACATTATATTGCAAAAGTATTTGGCCACCTACCTTGACTCACATATGAACTTGAAGTGCCATCCCATTCCTAACCCATAGGGTTCAATATGATGTCGGTCCACCTTTTGCAGCTATTACAGCTTCAACTCTTCTGGGTATGGGGTACAACACAGCTTAGTGTTAAATCAAAACAATGGTTGACAACACTAAATTGACCCCAGTGTGTGAATGTTATCTATCTGTGTTGGTCCTGCGATGATGTGGCGACTTGTCCTAGGTGTACCTCGCCTTCCGCCCGAATTCAGCTGGGATAGGCTCCAGCACCCCCTGCGACCCTGAGAGGGACAAGCGGTTGAATATGGATGGATTCTTTTTTTGATTAACATTTATTAACACATTTTATCACACACAAAAGTAACAAAACATGGTACTGTTGAGTACCAGTAACAATTCCCAGCTACTGCGAATTGGTACAGTATTGACTCAAATATTAAATGTACCCATCCCTAGGTACATGTGATTTGTACTGCTTGTCACAATATGTCACTGACATAAATATATGAACAAAGATAACGTATTTGTCGTGAATGAATATGAATTTTTGGACCACTTAAGTGAACTCTCCCATGGCACACTTGATGTCTTTTAATGGCACAATGAAGTGCTGTGACACAGTAGTTTAAATTATTTTAACCTTTGCAACCAAAACGTTTTGACAGACTTCACCCATGTCGATGTGTTTTGGCACTTAGCCCAAGTGGTTAATTATTTTGTGAATGTGAGTTGATGGTGGATGAAATAGCCTCAGTAAGTCTCATAATGACTTGAAAAGAATGCCTTAGTGCAGGGGTCACCAACCTTTTTGAAACCAAGAGCTACTTCTTGGGTACTGATTAATGCGAAGGGCTACCAGTTTGATACACACTAAATTGTCAGAAATAGCCAATTTGCTCAATTTACCTATAACTCTGTTATTATTAATAATTAATGATATTTATCTTTGTGGAAACACTGATCATCTTAATTATTTCTCACAATAAATATTTATAGAAACAGATAAATATCAATATGCAACACTTTATTTTTGCAGCCCTTTGAGACACTTGTGATTTAGGGCTATATAAATAAACATTGATTGATTGATTGATTTTTATATTTTCTCTAAGTGCACATTTTTCAAATAGAACATTTTCAAATGATCACTTCTAAGACAGTCTTGTGAAATCACAATATCCCATTTTAACTAGCTAGCCACTAACATTTTTTTAACAAATCATGAATTACTTTGCACCATGTTTGTACAAATAATAACTCATGTAAAATACAAAAGTCAACTCTCAAATTTTTAAATAAATCATGTCACACTTTGAACTGGACACCAAATCTGTTATCTGTTTCTTTGTCAGTTAGTGAAGACCAAGTCTTTAAAATATTTTCTTGGATTTTCAAATTCTATTTGAGTTTTGTCTCTCTTAGAATTAAAAATGTCGAGCAAAGCAAGACCAGCTTGCTAGTAAATAAATACAATTTAAAAAATAGAGGCAGCTCACTGGTAAGTGCTGCTATTTGAGCTATTTTTAGAACAGGCCAGCGGGCTACTCATCTGGTCCTTACGGGCTACCTGGTGCCCACGGGCACCACGTTGGTGACCCCTGCCTTAGTGTATTTGATTAAAGTGTTTTCCCCAAATGTCATAAAAATTGGAACACAAATACTGGAGTGCCTAAACAACTACCGTATTTTTCGGAGTATAAGTCGCACCGGAGTATAAGTCGCACCTGCCGAAAATGCATATTAAAGAAGGAAAAAAACATATATAAATTGCACTGGAGCCCGGCCAAACTATGAAAAAAACTGTGAATTATAGTCCGAAAAATACGGTATTCAGTCTGGACATGTAGTATTTGAACAAACAAAAACAGTCTCCTGTAAATTAATTTTTGTAATGGAGGATTTATATTAAGTTGTGACATCAAATGATCTGTTAATAGCATGATGATAGAAGCTGTCAGGTGACAGCATCCGATCCCTACGCAACTCCAGTCAGTCCCATCCAGATGTGCCTCATAACTCTCTTTTGTCTTCATTACCATTGTGTCTCCCAGTGGAGGAACATATTGGCCTTGCTTTTCAAGGCGTAATCCTCCGTGACTCTTTTCACGTCACATGAGGTTGCTAATGAGCAGCTGAATATTGCTTCTGTATGCTAAAAGCATGTTCACAAGTACAAGAGGGGACACTTAAAATGGGGTCATCCTTATTGAACAATGGTAAGTGCTAATTGTTTAAACACCGCATTTGACCTTATGTTGCTCAATTATTGTTTCATCCTCCTTCGCTTTTTTCTATGAATACACACACACAAACACATTCATCTGAACGTATACCTCTAATGCTTCTGGGCACTCAAACCGCAGTGTTAGTGTCACAGACGTTAAAGCGAACTAACAACCGTGATTTTAATTACAACTGCAATAGTGCACCAGGTGAACTTTTTTTTGCTGTGTGTGACATTTTAAGCGACTTGATAATCAAACCTTAACAGTACAAGCCAAATCCCCACCCGCAGCGAGGCTACTGCCTTGTGTGCAACCGCCCTGTTGGCAGGTGTATTAATGCCTGCATGGCCAGATAGTCTGGAATAGATCATTTAAATCGTAACGCGAACGTCAGTGTTGCCGCTCAGGTCCGGGGATCTGGTCCCGGTAATAGACCTCAATTGAGGGTGGTTCATTTCACACCTTTCTACAGCCATTAATGTTCGCCGGTCTGATCTAAGGCTCCTCACATCAAACGCTCAGGCAGTGGCATGTTTAGGTTTGATTAAAGCTGTCAAGGTGGTTCTACCCTGTGGACACACCAGTCTGTTGCAGGCTCTGTGAACTCTCATCCCATCGTTCTATTAGTCCTTTCTGTGTGTTTCTGTGTTGGTTTTTGTGTTAAGCACAGAAAATAGTCGGGTGTACATCAGAGTAGCATTTGTGAGCAAAGTTTTGCCCTCATTAAAACTAGAAATGTTTTTTTGCTGCAAACCATAATATGAGTGCGTGGGATTCAATAACTTTTGTAGGCGCAGTCAAGGCGTTGAGGGGATCCGGTTTGGTGGCTGCAGGATTAGGTCTCTGCTTTTTGCAGATGATGTGGTCCTGATGGCTTCATCTGGCCAGGGTCTTCAGCTCTCACTGGATCGGTTCGCAGCCGAGTTTGAAGCGACTGGGATGAGAATCAGCACCTCCAAGTCCGAGTCCATGGTTCTCGCCCGGAAGTGGGTTGGGGAGGACACCCTGCCCCAAGTGGAGGAGTTCAAGTACCTCGGAGTCTTGTTCACGAGTGAGGGAAGAGTGGATCGTGAGCTCGACAGGCGGATTGGTGCGATGTCTTCAGTAATGCGGACGCTGTATCGATCCGTTGTGGTGAAGAAGGAGCTGAGCCGGAAGGCAAAGCTCTCAATTTACCGGTCGATCTACGTTCCCATCCTCACCTATGGTCATGAGCTTTGGGTTATGACTGAAAGGACAAGATCACGGGTACAAGCGGCCGAAATGAGTTTCCTGCGCCGGGTAGCGGGGCTCTCCCTTAGAGATAGGGTGAGAAGTTCTGTCATCCGAGAGGAGCTCAAAGTAAAGCCGCTGCTCCTCCACATCGAGAGGAGCCAGATGAGGTGGTTCAGGCATCTGGTCAAGATGCCTGAACACTAAAAGCCAGTCCAACCGGTAGGAGGCCACGGGGAAGACCCAGAACACGTTGGGAAGACTATGTCTCCCGGCTGGCCTGGGAACACATCGGGATCCCCCGGCAGGAGCTGGACAAAGTGGCTGGGGAGAGGGAAGTCTGGGCTTCCCTGCTTAGGCTGCTGCCCCCGTGACCCAACCTCGGATAAGCGGAAGAAGATGGATGGATGGATGAATGGATGGATGGATGGGATTCAATAACAGTCAAATACTTTTTTTCCCCCCACTTCCTGAGTTTAGAATACAGAATGTACACCCTGATGCCTCTCACATCTTTAAACTGGTCACAGAATTTGAGTTGCTTTCATGTGTGTTTAACAGGAGTCCGTATGTTGGATGGGGAGGTGACAGATGTGGTGGAGGCCCACTCTCTTAGCCTCAACCCGCAGCACATTCACATTTATAGTGCCAGCTGGGGTCCAGAAGATGATGGCAAGTCGTTGGACGGCCCTGCTAAACTGGCCAAGGAGGCTTTCCAGCAGGGAATCACTAGGGTCAGTCATGCCTTAAACTGGACATTTCGCATTTTTAGTCAGTATTAATACAAGTAACTGGGACAGCAAGTATAATAGGTGATATGATGATGTGTGGCTTTTGCTACACACTGATCAATAATTCTGGAAAATGAAACATATTACACTATATTGCCAAATGTATTTGGCCACCTGCCTTGACTCACATATGAACTTGAAGTGCCATCCCATTCCTAACCCATAGGGTTCAATATGATGTGGGTCTACCTTTTGCAGCTATTACAGCTTCAACTCTTCTGGGAAGGCTGTCCACATGGTTGCGGAGTGTGTTTATAGGAATTTTCCACCATTCTTCCAAAAGCGCATTGGGGAGGTCACACACTGATGTTGGTCGAGAAGGCCTGGCTTTCAGTCTCGGTTCTAATACATCCCAAAGGTGTTCTATCGGGTTCAGGTCAGAACTCTGTTCAGGCCAGTCAAGTTCATCCACACCAGACTCTGTCATACATGTCTTGCTTTGTGCACTAGTGCACAGTCATGTTGGAAGAGGAAGGGGCCCGCTCCAAACTGTTCCCTGGAATTGTCAATAATGTTTTGGTATCCTGGAGCATTCAAAGTTTCTTTCACTGGAACTTAGGGGCCAAGCCCAACTCGTGAAATAATTCCTCTTCCACCAAATTTCACACTCACAATGCACAATGCAGTCTGACCGTTCTCCTGGCAACCTCCAAACTCAGACTCGTCCATGAGATTGCCAGATGTAAAAGCGTGATTCATCACTCCAGAGAAGGTGTCTCCACTGCTCTAGAGTCCAGTGGCGACGTGCTTTACACCACTACATCCGACGCTTTGCATTGGACTTGGTGATGTATGGCTTAGAAACAGCTGCTCGGCCATGGAAACCCATTCTATGAAGCTCTCTGCGTACTGTACGTGGGCTAATTGGAAGGTCACGTGACGTTTGGAGCTCTGTAGCGACTGACTGTGCAGAAAATCGGCGACCTCTTTGCACTATGCGCATCAGCATCCGCTGACCCCTCTTTGTCGGTTTTCGTGGCCTACCACTTCGTGGCTGAGTTGCTGTTGTTCCCAAACTCTTCCATTTTCTTATAATAAAGCTGACAGTTGACTTTGCAATATTCAGGAGCAAGGAATTTTCACGACTGGATTTTTTGCACATGTGGCATCCTATGACAGTTCCACACTGGAAATCACTGAGCTCCTGAGAGCGGCCCATTCTTTCACAAATGTTTGTAGAAACAGTCTTCATGCCTAAGTGCTTGATTTTATACACCTGTGGCTGGGCCAAGTGATTAGGACACCTGATTTTGATCATTTGAATTGGTGGCCAAATACTTTTGGCAAAATAATGTATTTCACAACACACGTTTGGTTACGGAGTAAAGTAGTACGGCCTGATCTGACTTGCGTTTTGACTCCATTTTGTGGTAGTACGTAAATAGTGCTGTCAAAAGTTTATAAAGTGTGAGCAAATTCTATCTAAGGCAAACTCTCAAACTCGCGGCTCACAGTGGCCCTCGACTTAACTTTATAGTTAAGCGTAATTGCGACCGCACACCATGAGCGACTAATCATTTCAAAAAACTGCTCAAAAAAAAGGGAACACTTAAACAACTCCAAGTCAATCCCACTGCTTCAATCACTTTTCACGTGCTGTTGTGCAAATGGAATAGACAGCCTGCAGAGGGTTTTTTTTCACTTTAATTTTGAGTGAGATTCCAATTTCAGACCTCCGTGGGTTAATACATTAGATTTTTTTAAATCATTTTTGTGTGATTTTTTGCCTGCAAATTCAACTACTCAATCAATCAATCAATGTTTATTTATATAGCCCTAAATCACAAGTGTCTCAATGGGCTGCACAAGCCACAACAACATCCTCGGTACAGAACCCACATAAGGGCAAGAAAAAACTCACCCCAGTGGGACGCCGATGTGAATGACTATGAGAAACCTTGGAGAGGACCGCATATGTGGGTAACCCCCCCCCCCCCCCCCCCTCTAGGGGAGACTGAATGCAATGGATGTCGAGTGGGTCTGACATAATATTGTGAGAGTCCAGTCCATAGTGGATCCAACATAATAGTAAGAGTCCAGTTCATAGTGGATCCAACATAATAGTAAGAGTACAGTCCATAGTGGATCCAACATAATAATGAGAGTCCAGCCCATAGTGGGGCTAGCAGGAAACCATCCCGAGCGGAGACTGGTCAGCAGTGCAGAGATGTTCCCAACCAATGCACAGGGGAGCGGTCCACCCCGGGTCCCGACTCTGGACAGCCAGCACCTCATCCATGGCCACCGGACCTGTGTGTCTCCCCCTCCACAAGGGAGAGGGGGGAGCAGAGGAGAAAGGAAAAGAAACGGCAGATCAACTGGTCTAAAAAAGGGGGAGCTATTTAAAAGCTAGAGTATACAAATGAGTTTTAAGATGGGACTTAAACGCTTCTACTACTGAGAACGTTTTTTTTTAAATATATTTAATTCATTCAGATTTAGGATGTGTTATTTTAGTGTTCCCTTTATTTTATTGAGCAGTGTTTATACCATGGCAATTTTGAATCCCATTAGACACTAACTACAATAACAACAATGACATACGAAGACGGCAAGCGCCAGACAGGCGCTTCTGAAGCAGGCGAAGACGGAGAGCGCCAGACGTGCGCTTCTGCTGAAGGCGAGGAAGCTGAGGCGACGACCCCGCTGTGAGAGAGACAGGTGGCAGTGTCGCCAGAACAGGTCGGAAAGGTGTCAGCATTGTGGACGAACACACTGGAGCAGTAGGGAGTACTGGTGGTGACGTCACTGATGAGGTCATCTTAGCAGGGAGGCATGGTAGCATCGTGGACAATCTCACCGGAGCAGGAAGGCGTGCTGGTAGAGACGTTGCAGATGAGGTCATCCAAGCAGGGAGGCAAGGTAGCACCGTTGTGGAAGACCTCACTGGATCAAGAAGTTGCTGTGCCTCCCCAGCTGCACAGCTACTCATAGCCCTCCTCTTCAAGGGACGGATACCAGATGTCCCCAGAGAGGCCAACAGATGACAGGGATGGGTGGAAGGGAGCTTGATGAGAGGCTGAAGAACGCTTCAATGTGGCCATCAGTACAAAAATCTTCACAAGTCGCTGGGCCGTAGAAATCTCTGCGGGGTCACTCACTGGTTGGATCATATCTGTCAAGGTGGAAGATGGCTGCAATCAGAAGTCTCTGAAACAAGAGCTAGGCCATATCATCCCAAATTGAGCCGATTAAACGCCTGAAACTATGTGCTTCTAAATAAATACAAGGCTGGAATCCCACGCTGAAGAATCTATTTCAGATTTGGAATCATATATTGATTCATACTATTATAACATGACGACAAAGAAGCGTGGAAGACGCCAGCTGAGTCACTCAAGTGAGTCTGATGATATTACGAAGGACTTAAAAGATATCAGAAGCTACATTGCAAAAATCGATGAGAAATTACAAAACCTCGACTTATTGAAGAAACTATCAGAGGATGTGGAGGAGCTTAAACAATCTGTGGACTTTCAAAGCGCACTTGTGGACGTGCTCAAGGAGGAAAACGCTACGCTACGAGCAGAAGTGAACAGCCTCAAACAGCAAACTTCTGACATCAAAAATACAAATATAAAAATCACGCAAGATTTTTTGGATCTACAATGTAGGAGTGTGGAGGGGGGCGTGGCCTGCGGACCTGCAGCGAAGCGGGGTGTGCCAGGATCGGCTTCGAGATCAGCGACAGGTGCGTAGATGGCCCACCTGGGTCTGGTTATCTAATCACCCTTTGCTCTGTTAAAAGGCAGCAGTCGGGAGGAGAGCGTTGTTGGAGCTGGAGCAAGAGCGAGGGCGAGCCTGAGACGGACAAAAAAAATTGCTGGAAAGCAAAAAACAGACTTTATTGCAAAATAAAAACTGTACTGTGAACCTGAACCGGGCTGTCATGTCAGTGCTTGGTGGTCCGAAGAACCCCCTGGAGGGCAACTTCCACAAAGAGTATGCGGAACAATGTCATCATTCATGGAGTTCCTGAGGAAAAGTGGGAAATTTACCACAAAACAGAAGAGTTGGTTCAAACTTTTTTTACATCCCATCTTAAGATGGACGGCGCAACAGCGAGGAACATCGGCTTTGGACGAGCTCATCGTATTGGGAAAAAACGACATTCTGGGGGAGAGAAGGTATGTCACCCAATTGTTGCACAGTTTGTTGACCCAAAGAGTAAATCCATGGTAATGGAGCGTGGAAAAGAACTCAAGGGAACAACCATCTCCATTAGTGACCAGTTTCCAGCCGAGATACTCAAGAGAAGACGGCTGTTGTATCCAATAATGAATGAGGCTAAAAAAACAACAAACGAACTTGTCTAATCGTGGACAAACTCTACATCGAAGGAACTCTTTTTAGAAATGCCAGAATTACATACTGGTTGAGTGGCGGTGTTGATATAATCCAAACGGACTGAAAAGAACATATTGCAACCGCACCAAAACAATGGCGCGAGATGATGACGTAGTCATGGAAATGTTTAACACCACCAGAAACCTCGACAAAGTTATTTCAGGTACAAACACGACTTTTAGTCTGGCATAAAGTTAAAAGCCTTGCTTTTTTCTTTATTTCTGTCCAAACGTTTTTTGGGGGGGATGTATTACTGGCCTGGTTCTGTTTTTCCTTTTTTATACCACTACTTGATTGATTGGTGATATTTGCTTAGTTTTTTTTGGTAATCTCTTAGTTTTTTCTCTCTTCTACTGTTTTACTTTTTAGCTCTCTCCTTCTTTTATGATTTTTTTTTCCTTATCATTTGTTTTTCTCTAATTTATTTTACTTTCTTTAAGCATGTTTGTTTTGCTATTGAAATTATGAAATTTTGTGGTAAAGGGCAATGGGAGGGGGGAGGTAGGGGGATTGATAAGAAAAAATAACCCAGTTAAAATATGCATTGAGAGGACACACTTACTAAATGTTATGTTTGATCATTTGTGTCACATAAGGAAGAAAACCAGTTAACACAAACATAAGATATTGCAATGACTAGAAAATGTTTGAGAATCATATATTGGAATGTAAAAGGTGCAAATGAACAAGTGAAACAAAGAAAAATTCTGAAGCATCAAAACAATATTTCTACTGATATTGCTTTTCTACAAGAAACCCATATGAAAACTGAACCTTTAAAATATTTGAAAAAAGAATGGGTTGGTGAGATAGTTGGTGTTGGACTATCCTCCAAAAGATCTGGTGTTGCTATAATGTTTAACAAAAAGATTAACTATATTATAAATAGTATATTTTTAGATCCAGAGGGTAGATATCTGATTATTAATTGCCATATAGATAATAACAATACCACACTGGTAAACTTATATGCACCCAATGATGATAAACGTTCTTTCTTTGGTGACATGGAGCTCAAATTGGCAGATTATGTCGATTCTGATATTATCTAAATTTAATAATAAATCCAAATATTGATAAAGCTGGTAAAATTGTTGAACCCAAGAAATCAGTTTTTTCTCCTCTGAAATTAATGCAAAATCTTAACCTAATAGATATTTGGAGAACCTTAAATCCATATGAGAAGGATTTCACTTTTTATTCAAACAGACATCAGTCATTTTCAAGAATTGATACGTTCTTTGTTCCTAAGGCAATTGTAGAAAACGTGCATGCTAAAATCCACCCCAAAATTATTTCTGATCATAGTCCAATTCAAATCGACGTAAGCTTTCCTCCAGTCGCTTTCCAATTCAAGCAATGGAAAATTAATATTTCTTTATTAGAAAGTGAGGAAAATAAATGACAAATTAAATAATTTATTTCAGATTTTATTAAAAATAATCAGGATTCTGTCTCTGACATCTCCACAATATGGGAAGCACTTAAGTGTTGTGTAAGAGGAGAACTTATTAGGATTGCAAGCTTTAAGAATAAAAAACAACGTTGTGAAGAAAATGAATTATTGAATGGAATCAAACAATTGCAGGACACATTGTCCAAACAATATAATCAAGAAACATGGATCAAACTTAGCAAACAAAGAATGGAATATGATAATATAATAAAGCAGAAGGTTGAATATAAAATTAATAGAGCAAAATTAAAGTTTCATGAATACACATTGTCCAAACAATATAATCAAGAAACATGGATCAAACTTAGCAAACAAAGAATGGAATATGATAATATAATAAAGCAGAAGGTTGAATATAAAATTAATAGGGCAAAATTCAAGTTTCTTGAATACGGCGAACAAGCTGGAAAGCTTCTTGCGTAAGGATGAAAGAAGCAGATGACTAGAAATCATACATCTAATATGAAACTTTCAGATGTTAGTATTTCTGTTGATCCCAAGCAAATCAAAGAAACGTTTAGAACATTTTATACAAATCTTTATAAGCCTGAGAAAGATTGTAGCATAGAAGCTATGCAGTCATATTTAAACGCAATACAACTCCCATCCTTATCAGAGCATGACAAAAAATCCCTGGAGGAACCTATACAATTAATGGGAATTCAAAAAGCTATAAATTCATTTGCAAAAAATAAATCTCCTGGCCTTGATGGCTACAGTACAGAATTTTGTCAAATATTCAGTGAAGATTTGTCTCCTCTATTATTACAAATGTACCAATCTTCATTTAATAAACAATTGTTTTCTCCAACCTTAAATTTTTCTCATATCTCATTGATACATTGCAGTGTTATCGTCCTTTACCCCTAGCCAATATGGACAATAAAATCTAGGCAAAAATCTTAGCCACACGATTATCAAATGTAATAGGAACATTAGTTCTTACTGACCAAACTGGCTTCATGGAAGGTCGACAATCTTCAGACAATACAAGGAAATTGTTTAATGTTATCTATGCGAGAAGTCTCCCTTATCCCACAGCAGTATGTACTGTTGATGCGGAGAAGGCATTCGACCGCATAAACTGGTCATTTATGTTTTGCACATGACATACATTTGGATTTGGAGCTAATTTTATACAATGGATTAAGATGCTTTATACAAGGCCCATGGCATCAGTCAAAACCAATAATCAGATTTCAGAACCTTTTTCATTAAAAAGAGGAGTAAAACAGGGATGTCCTGCATCTGGATTATTATTTCATTTGGTTATTGAACACTTAGCTGCAACAATAAGAAGTGAAAATAATAGATGGATAGTACTTTATTGATTCTTTCAGGAGAGTTCCCTCAGGAAATTTTAAATATTCATGGTATAAAAATTGGCTCTTAGTATAATAGGCTATCGATGTATTGTGACGACATAATTCTCTACCTGTCACATGTTGACTCCTCTCTTCACTATATCAATAATGTCATCATTATATATGGCTGTTTATCAGGATATAAAATAAATTGGGACAAATGTGAAATATTACCACTTAATAAACACTGCAAGAAATCACAAGTTCAGAACTCCAAAATTAAATAGAAAAAGGCAGAAATCATATATTTAGGACTGCATATTACACCAAACATTTATACAAGCAGAGATCTAAATCTTAAACATTTAAAAAATAAGATAGAATCCAAAATGGAACGCTGGTCACGTCTCCAAATATCACTTTGGGGTCGGGTGAACATAGTAAAAATGAGTATACTGCCAGCAGTTAATTATATACTGAAAATGATGCCTGTCCTAATTAATAAAAGTTGGTTTAAGAAAATCCATACAATGATATCACATTTTATATGGTGTGGAAAGAAGGCCAGATGTTCATACTTAAGGTTGCCTTGTACACAAGATAAAGGAAGACTACAATTACCAAACTTCTTACATGATTATATCTCCTTCGGTAGTGAACAAGCAAGCCACTTATTCCATTCTTCTGCAGATAAGGACTGGATCAACATAGAAAAAAATATATTAATGAATTTGGACATTGATGTGGGGAGTTTATATTATATTAAAAAAATACCTAATGAATTGAGGCAGCGCCCAATAGAAGCCACCTTTAACATTCTAAAACTGTGTCAGAAAATACTAGGAATCAACCCAATGACATCTCTGAATCAACCACTTTGGTACAATCCTAATATCATAATTAATAAAAATGTGGTTAAATGGACAACATGGAAAGACAGAGGTATTACTAAACCTCATCATATTAGTAATAACAACTCTTTTAAACCGTTCAATGATTTAGTTGATCAATATAATGTACCCAGAAATCATTTTTTAAATGTAATCTCTTTAAAACACGCTGTAAAAAAAATGCATATCCTCTGAAAGTATGTCTTTAAATAGCCATGAACTGGAAGATGCACTTTTTAATCAAGATACAATTAAGAAATTAATTAAACTATTTTATGGAATAATAAATGAACACCATACTAGAAATGCAAATGAGGCATGTGTTCGGAAATGGATGATGGACTTAAACATTTTAGATGGAAGAGACATATCATGGAATGATGTTTGGAAAAATGCCAATAAGCCCTTTAGAAGCATTAAAGATAAGCTGACTCAATTTAAGATCTTGAATAGATTGTATTTTACATCTTCTCAGCTGTTTAAAATTGGTGTAGTAGATAGCAAGTTATGTATGAAGTGTCGGGCAGCCGAGGGAACTCTTGTTCATTTATTGTGGGAATGTCAGCGAATAAAAGAGTTATGGTTGAAAACAACTAAAGAAGCAATCACATTCCTTAACATAAACATCCCAATGACACTTCAAACTTGTATTCTTGGTGATCTCCATCAATTTAGTAACGTGTCATCAAAGAGTAAAAATGCATTTATTTCAATATGCATAATAACAAAAAGGGTCATGTTAAAAAAAAGGACAGATGTTGATAGTCCAACACATACTGACTGGTATACACAAGCTATGGAGATGATATCAGTAGAAAAAACTGCATTTTGTTTAGATAATAATGAGTCATATATTGGAATATGGGATCCAATTTTTAAATTTGTTGTAACTATTAAATGTACCAAAAAATATGACTTATTTTATCTTTGTGGAAATTATTGGACACAGTGTGTTGTCAAGTTTATGAGATGTGATGCAAGTGTAAGCTACTGTGACACTATTTTTTATTTTATTTTTTATTTTTTTAATGTTTTTATATTTTTTATAAATGTCATTAATGATGATGTCAATAAGGAATTTTTAATCACTGCTATGTTAAAATTGTTACTAATATTGATACTGTTGTTGATAATATTCATTTTTGTTTGACTGCTTTTAGATTGTTTTGTGTCATGTTTGTGTGTCCTCTCAATTGCTCTGTTGATTGCTATTCTGAATGTTGCTGGGTCAGGTTTGGTTTTGGAATTGGAATTGCATTATTGCATTATTATGGTATTGGTGTGTATTGTTTTGTTGGATTGATGAATTAAAAAAATAAAATAAAATAAAAAAATATTAGTGGGTGTTGCTTGCAGCGTGACCCCAAGGATGCAGAGATAGCAGGCGGAATGCAAGTAAAACTAATATAATAGTAACAGGAAGCAGGGAATGAACAAAAACGGCACACTAAGCAACAATCTACAAAGTACAGTGATCCAGCACTGAAGGTACCCAGGTGGAACTAAATAGAACTAAGTAATGAGAATCCGGTGTGCTGGAAAGAAAAAGAAGTCATTCTAAACACAGAAAGTAGAAACTAAAATAAATAGCACTGGACAGGAATTAAACCACCAAGACACAGGAAAACACAAACATGACCAAGCCTGACAGATTGACAAGCTACCACCGCGGTATGTTGAGAGGTATGGCGTGCACGCTGCGTTCACATCTTCTTTTCATTTATATTTCTGCCCGTTTCTTTTCCCTTCTATGTACATGACTGTATAATTGCAGTTTTGCAGAATTTATGGGTTAGTCTTATTTTGAATTGTCCTTTTAGTTTCTACTGTGCAAGGTGACAGCTGTCAATTGTAATTTGTTTGGGTAGCATACTTGCCAACCTTGAGACCTCCGATTTCGGGAGGTGGAGGGGTCGGGGGGGCGTGGTTAAGAGGGGAGGAGTATATTTACAGCTAGAATTCACCAAGTCAAGTATTTCATATATAAATATATATATAAGAAATACTTGACTTTCAGTGAATTCTAGCTATAAATATATATATATATTTATTTTATTTTATATATATATATATACTGTATATATATATATATATATATATATATATATATATATATATATATATATATATATATATATATATATATAAATAAGAGAAATACTTGAATTTCAGTGTTCATTTATTTACACATATACACACACATAACACTCATCTACTCATTGTTGAGTTAAGGGTTGAATTGTCCATCCTTGTTCTATTCTCTGTCACTATTTTTCTAACCATGCTGAACACCCTCTCTGATGATGCATTCTGCTTCGTCTCCTTGTTGTGCGCGCAGTTGTGCACTGCACTCTCTAAAAGCCCTAGATGTTATTGTCACATATGCATGTACAGTAGATGGCAGTATTGTCCTGTTTAAGAGTGTCACAACATTACTGTTTACGGCAGACGAACTGCTTTACGGTAGACGAAAACATGACTGCTGTTGTTGTGTGTTGTTACCGCGGTGGGAGGACGTTAATGAAACTGCCTAACAATTAACCCACATAAGAAACCCAAGAACTCGCCCTCGATCATTCTACAGTTATAACGTGATTGGGCAGACACGCTGTTTATATTGTGGGAAAGCGGACGTGAAAACAAGCTGTCGACACGTCACTCAGGTCCGCATGAATTTCGGGAGATTTCCGGGAGAAAATTTGTCCCGGGAGGTTTTCGGGAGAGGCGCTGAATTTCGTGAGTCTCCCGGAAAATCCGGGAGGGTTGGCAAGTATGTTGGGTAGTGATCACATTAAATGACACACGTTTCTGGATTAGTTCCAGTCTTTTTTATAACTCATTATTTTCATTTGTACTGTGCAATGTGACAGCTACCATAACGTGTAAAGGAGCGATCGCAGGAAATAAATAGTACATCTGTATTCCATGCTGGCAAATACATTACCTTGCGGTGTGGATTATTGTGTATTTGTTGCTTTTAAGAAAAGTAGCGGTGGTTATCTTTAAATACTGGCAAGAGACGTCCGCATTAAAGTAATTTTCTTTTAGGCATGTAAGTGTTAAACGTCTTGGCCCTGGATCACCCCTTCCAAGCAATCATGCCAGAAGAGAGAAAGTAGACGGAAGGAGAGTGTTTTTCATTTTGTGTTGTTGTACAAAATGTGTTTTTTTTTCTGCTTTTAGTGTCAGGAAATACTTTATGGTACACTTTTTTTGTTGAGCTGCTTAGCAGACTTTTATTTTTGTACTTTATTTGTTGTTAGGATTACACAGGTCAACATCAGTTGTTGTTTGTTCGGCTTTTATTATATAATTTAATGTGGTTGCCCACTGTTGAAGTATTGTGAAGAACATTCTGGAAAAAGCTGTTTTATTCTTCTGAATCATTAATATGATACAAAGAAACAATAATTATTTGCTCAGGGGAAACCTATTCTGTAAAACCAACTTTTCTCACCTATTGGTGCCTGTTTTTGTGTATTTGGGATCTGCATAAGTCCCGAAAATTTTAAATCAAAACAATGGAGACATGGCATAGATAATTATAAAACAATCTGGCATCCCTTCATACTTCCTTCAAACAAGCCGTTTGGAATTTGACCAACTTGTGACGTTTTCCAATTGGTGATGTCAGCGGATAGCTCCATATATGGTAAAGTTTTACCCCATGAGCTTTGCGCGAGTACGCCATTGTAGTATTATTTTTCTCTGTCTTCTTGTGGGACAGACTTGTACATGTACATGCATCCTCTGCTGTTGCCATTTCTAATACAAAGTAGTGGATAATTCCATTATAATTACCGTATTTTTGGAGTATAAGTCGCACAGGAGTATAAGTCGCACCTGCCGAAAATGCACAATAAAAAAGGAAAAAAACATATATAAGTCGCACTGGAGCCTGGCCAAACTATGAAAAAAACTGCGACTTATAGTCCGAAAAATACGGTACATATTTTTTTGTTGTTAGGATGGAAGTGTTAAAACGCAGTCGTAGTGGAGGCACATAAATATGACAGCCCACAAAACGGTCTGTAAAATCTATGAAAAATGTTGGCCAAAGAACCACCATTACATGTTATGTAGACCAGTGGTCCCCAACCACCGGGCCGCTGCCCGGTACCGGTCCGCGGACCGATTAGTACCGGGCCACACAAGAAATAAAAAAAAATGTTGGTTTTTTTAAATAAATAAAACTTTTTTTTTTTTTTTCATTAAATCAACATAAAAAACACAATATATACATTATATATCAATATAGATTAATACAGTCTGCAGGGATACAGTCCGTAAGCACACATGATTGTATTTCTTTATAAACCCCACCCCCCGGTCCGTGGGACACATTTTCAAGCGTTGACCGGTCCGCAGCTACAAAAAGGTTGGGGACCACTGATGTAGACCACAAGGACGTGTTTTAATTGTATGTGATTCATCATAATAATCTATATAAATCATATGATTATTATACCAGTGGCATAAAGTCTAACCCACCAAAATGAACCAATAGTTGTGCCATGACGGTCAAGGTAAAGGTAGTTTATTTCAAACATCATACCATAGTCTTGCATTACTCAACTGAAGGGTCCAAAAGGTCTCAATTATATTGGTATTTACAATTTCTGACTGTAGAAACATGTTTAGAACTGACTTAAACCACTTGGTGCCACTCCAGAAACTATGTAGCAGTTGTCCACCATCCTATGTCCCTTGGTCCCCTTAGTCCTCAAAGATTGTAAAGGGAATATTGTCCAGGGCTAATTATTTTTCATGGACCCAATTTGAAGGATGCAGGGGAATTCATTCATGTGAAATGAAGCAAAGCACTGTAGCAGCAATCGAAGCAGAACAATAGATGGAACCGAGCACTGCAGTAATTGGCGTATAAATAAATGAAACGATTCCAGGGGGGAAGAGAAAATAATCATGTATCACATCCTCTATGTGCACCGCTCAACGAATCTTGTTGTCGTATGAAGGAAAAATCTCCAGACAGCCGCACAACAGGACCTGTCGGGTTCAGCGTGTGTTCTTCTGTCAGTGGGATAACCTCAGGCACTTATGTTTCCTCTTCTCGCCTCTGTTACCTGCAGCAAAGGGCACTGCTGGCTCAAACATTGAGCTGCTGGCTTTAGCAGCAGCTTATAATGATGGGACAAAGCACAGTTCTGACAGTGGCATACATGAAACACAATGAAGAAGTCTTTCCCTGTTTAAAAAAGATCAAAGTTATTGCATTGCATTTATTAGATAAAAAATTCCTTGAAAACACATACAAAGAAGGGTATTTATTGTTGATCGAGCATATTGATTTGTCACTTAGTTTCAGCAGCAGTGAAAAGGGACAAAGGATTCTCGTATAGCTTTGGACTGTCACAGGTTAGACAGCTTCCCCAGATAATATACAAAGAACACACACAAAAAACATTCTGGGCATTCCAACTTCAGGCAGACCAACAAAACAACAGAAACACACAAAAAAAGTATTGTATTTCCCATTTTCACTCTTGACTGACAACAGGGTTGTACCTTTTGTGAAAATATACACAATTATTGTATTTTCATTTTTTGCTTGACATCTATTTTTTATATAGCTGTTGGAATGCAGAGATATTGCTTCACTGTCATCTTCTTGTCTTTTGCCACACAATTTGTCTTGCTGTTGAGAGAAGTGGGTGGATGAAATATCCCCTATTGGGCTATGTCATCTACATATAGATCTCATCGTATTTGTTCGACTGCCACTTATATATGCATATATATAAATATACATTTAAATATACATTTAAATGTGTGTGTGTGTGTGTGTGTGTGTATGCGTGTGTGTGTGTGTGTGTCTTTGTGTGTGTGTGTGTGTGTACTCACTGTATACACATATATATATAGATATAGATATATATAGATATATATATATACACACACGCATATATATTTGTGTGTCTGTATGTATATATATATATATATATATATGCACATATTTGTGTGTGTATATATATATTTATATATATATACTCATATATATTTATATATATATATATATATATATATATATATATATATATATATATATATATATATATATATATATATATATATCTATGTATGTATATATATATATATATATATATATATATATATATATATATATATATCTATGTATGTATGTATGTATTCCGCCTGAATCCTGAATGCAGCTGAGATAGGCTCTGGCACCCCAAGCGACCCCGAACGGGACAAGCGGTAGTCCCTTATATATATATATATATATATATATATATATATATATATATATATATATATATATATATATATATATATATATATATATATATATACTGTATATATATATATATATATATATATATATATATATATATATATATATGTGTGTGTGTATTCCGCCTGAATGCAGCTGAGATAGGCTCTGGCACCCCCCGCGACCCCGAACGGGACAAGCGGTAGTCCCTTTTATATATATATACATATATATATATATATATATATTTATATATATATATATATATATATATATATATATATATATATATATATATATGCACATATCTGTGTGTGTTTACATGTATATATATATATATATATATATATATATATATATATATATACAATATATATATATATATATATATGTATATATATATATATATATATATATATGCACATATCTCTGTGTGTTTACATGTGTATATATATATATACAGTATATACATATATATATGTATATGTGTATATATATATATTCTGTATATATATATATATACATACATATGTGTGTGTATATATATATTTGTATATATATACATATATATGTGTGTATTTATATTTATATTTATATATATATATATATATATATATATATATATATATATATATATATATATATATATATATATATATATATATATATATGTGTGTGTGTGTGTGTGTGTGTGTGTGTGTGTGTGTGTGTGTGTGTGTGTGTGTATATATATATATATAATATATATATGTGTGTGTGTATTCCGCCTGAATGCAGCTGAGATAGGCTCTGGCACCCCCCGCGACCCCGAACGGGACAAGCGGTAGTCCCTTTTATATATATATATATATATATATATATATATATATATATATATATATATATATATATATATATTGTGTATGTATATACAGTTGCAAGAAAAAGTATGTGAACCCTTTGGGATTACTTGGATTTCTGCATAAATTGGTGATAAAATGTCTTCTGCTCTTCATCAAAGTAAGTTGATAGACCAACACAGTCTGCTTAAACTAATACCGCACAAAAATATAGGTGTTCATCTTTTTATTGAACACAACATGTAAACATTCACAGTGCAGGGTGGAAAGAATATGTGAATCCTTGGGTTTAATAACCTGCACAACTGTCAGGAGAAAGTTTGGACCATTCCTCTTCACAAAACTGTTTCAGTGCAGCAATATTCTTGGGATGTCTGGTGTGAATCGCTCTCTTGAGGTCATGCCACAGCATCTCAATCAGGTTGAAGTCAGGACTCTGACTGGGCCACTCCAGAAGGCGTATTTTCCTCTGTTGAAGCCATTCTGTTGTTGATTTACTTCTATGTCGTTGTCCTGTTGCATTACCCATCCTCTGTTGAGCTTCAGTTGGCGGACAGATGGTCTTAAGTTTTCCTGCAAAATATCTTGATAAACTTGGGAATTCATTTTTCCATCGATGAAAGCAATGCGTCCAGGCCCTGAGGCAGCAAAGCAGCCCCAAACCATGATGCCCCCCTCTACCATATTTCACCGAAGGGATGAGGTTTTGATGTTGGTGTATTGTTCCTTATTTTTTTGCACACATAGCATGGTGTGTTCCTTCCAAACAACTCCATTTTGGCTTCATCTGTCCACAGAATATTTTTCAAGTAGTGCTGTGGAACATCCAGGTGCTTTTACAAATTTCAAATGTGCAGCAATGTTTTTTTGGACAGCAGTGGTTTCCTCTGCGGTGTCCTCCCATGAACTCCATTCTCGTTCAATGTTTTATGTATTGTAGATTCGTCAATAATAATGTCAGCATGTTCCACAGATTTCTGTAAGTCTTTAGCTGGCACTCTAAGATTCTTCTTCACCTCACTGAGCATTCTGCGCTGTGCTCTCACAGTCATCTTTGCAGGTCGTCCACGCCTAGGGAGATTAGCAACAGTGCTGAACTTTCTCCATTTGTACACAGTCTGTCTTACCGTAGACACATGTGTATCAAAGCTTTTAGAGATACTTTTGTAACCCTTTCCAGCTTTATGGAAGTTAACAATTATTGAGCTCTTTTGTGCGAGGCATGGTTCACATCAGGCAATACTTCTTGAGAACAGCACACTTATCACAGGTGTGTGTTTTTTATAGGGCACGGCAGCTTTAACCAACACATATGATCTCGTCACATTGATTAGACTCAATGTTGTCTGAGTAATGGCTCCAATCAGCTCTTGGAGAAGCCATTAGTCTAGGCGTTCCATACTTTTTCCACCCTGCATTGTGAATGTTTACATGTTGTGTTCAATAAAAAGATGAAAACTTGTATTTTTTTGTGCGGTATTAGTTTAAGCAGACTGTGTTTGTCTGTTGTTGTGGCTTCAATAAAGATCAAAGTAAAAAATCCAAGTAATCCAAAATGGTTCACATACTTGTTCTTGCAACTGTTTATGAATATGTATTTATTTATGTATATATATATAAATGTGTATATACGTATACACATATGTATACAAAAATGTAATACAAGCTCAGCAGAAACAAAGACTGTAGAGAGGAAGTCTAAAGTCACTTATCTGAGATTTTCGTCAAAACATGTCAAGTCTTTTCTCAAACCAATCACATCTGTACGGTTGGCGGATATATATATATATATATATATATATATATATATATATATATATATATATATATATATATATATATATATATATATATATATATATATATATATATATATATATACACATGTATATATATATACATATATATATATATATATATATATACACATATATGTATATATATATACATATATATATATATATATATATACATATATGTATATACATATATATATACATATATGTATATATATATATACATATATGTATATACATATATATATACATATATGTATATGTATATATATATATACATATATGTATATATATACATATATGTATATATACATATATGTATATATACATATATGTATATATATATATACATATATGTATATGTATATATATATACATATATATATATATGTATGTATATACATATATATATGTATGTATATACATATATATGTGTATATATATATGTATATATAAATATATGTATATAGATCCATCCATCCATCCATCCATCTTCTTCCGCTTATCCGAGGTCGGGTCGCGGGGGCAGCAGCCTAAGCAGGGAAGCCCAGACTTCCCTCTCCCCAGCCACTTCGTCCAGCTCCTCCCGGGGGATCCCGAGGCGTTCCCAGGCCAGCCGGGAGACATAGTCTTCCCAACGTGTCCTGGGTCTTCCTCGTGGCCTCCTACCGGTCGGACATGCCCTAAACACCTCCTTAGGGAGGCGCTCGGGTGGCATCCTGACCAGATGCCCGAACCACCTCATCTGGCTCCTCTCGATGCGGAGGAGCAGCGGCTTTACTTTGAGCTCCCCCCGGATGACAGAGCTTCTCACCCTATCTCTAAGGGAGAGCCCCGCCACCCGGCGGAGGAAACTCATTTCGGACGCTTGTACCCGTGATCTTGTCCTTTCGGTCATAACCCAAAGCTCATGACCATAGGTGAGGATGGGAACGTAGATCGACTGGTAAATTGAGAGCTTTGCCTTCCGGCTCAGCTCCTTCTTCACCACAACGGATCGATACAGCGTCCGCATTACTGAAGACGCCGCACCGATCCGCCTGTCGATCTCACGATCCACTCTTCCCTCACTCGTGAACAAGACTCCGAGGTACTTGAACTCCTCCACTTGGGGCAAGATCTCCTCCCCAACCCGGAGATGGCACTCCACCCTTTTCCGGGCGAGAACCATGGACTCGGACTTGGAGGTGCTGATTCTCATCCCAGTCGCTTCACACTCAGCTGCGAACCGATCCAGTGAGAGCTGAAGATCCTGGCCAGATGAAGCCATCAGGACCAAATCATCTGCAAAAAGCAGAGACCTAATCCTGCAGCCACCAAACCGGATCCCCTCAACGCCTTGACTGCGCCTAGAAATTCTGTCCATAAAAGTTATGAACAGAATCGGTGACAAAGGGCAGCCTTGGCGGAGTCCAACCCTCACCGGAAACGTGTCCGACTTACTGCCGGCAATGCGAACCAAGCTCTGACACTGATCATACAGGGAGCGGACCGCCACAATCAGACAGTCCGAAACCCCATACTCTCTGAGCACTCCCCACAGGACTTCCCGAGGGACACGGTCGAATGCCTTCTCCAAGTCCACAAAGCACATGTAGACTGGTTGGGCAAACTCCCATGCACCCTCAAGGACCCTGCCGAGAGTATAGAGCTGGTCCACAGTTCCACGACCAGGACGAAAACCACACTGTTCCTCCTGAATCCGAGGTTCGACTATCCGGCGTAGCCTCTTCTCCAGTACACCTGAATAGACCTTACCGGGAAGGCTGAGGAGTGTGATCCCACGATAGTTAGAACACACCCTCCGGTTCCCCTTTTTAAAGAGAGGAACCACCACCCCGGTCTGCCAATCCAGAGGCACTGCCCCCGATGTCCACGCGATGCTGCAGAGTCTTGTCAACCAAGACAGCCCTACAGCATCCAGAGCCTTAAGGAACTCCGGGCGGATCTCATCCACCCCCGGGGCCTTGCCACCGAGGAGCTTTTTAACTACCTCAGCAACCTCAGCCCCAGAAATAGGAGAGCCCACCACAGATTCCTCAGGCACTGCTTCCTCATAGGAAGACGTGTTGGTGGGATTGAGGAGGTCTTCGAAGTATTCCCCCCACCGATCCACAACTTCCGCAGTCGAGGTCAGCAGAACACCATCCGCACCATACACGGTGTTGGTAGTGCACTGCTTCCCCTTCCTGAGGCGGTGGATGGTGGTCCAGAATCGCTTCGAAGCCGTCCGGAAGTCGTTTTCCATGGCTTCCCCGAACTCCTCCCATGTCCGAGTTTTTGCCTCCGCGACCGCTGAAGCCGCACACCGCTTGGCCTGTCGGTACCTGTCCGCTGCCTCAGGAGTCCCATGAGCCAAAAGAACCCGATAGGACTCCTTCTTCAGCTTGACGGCATCCCTCACCGCCGGTGTCCACCAACGGGTTCTAGGATTACCGCCACGACAGGCACCAACTACCTTGCGGCCACAGCTCCAATCAGCCGCCTCGACAATAGAGGTGCGGAACATGGTCCACTCGGACTCAATGTCCAGCACCTCCCTCGTGACATGTTCAAAGTTCTTCCGGAGGTGGGAATTGAAACTCTCTCTGACAGGAGACTCTGCCAGACGTTCCCAGCAAACCCTCACAATGCGTTTGGGCCTGCCAGGTCTGTCCGGCATCCTCCCCCACCATCGCAGCCAACTCACCACCAGGTGGTGATCGGTAGAAAGCTCCGCCCCTCTCTTCACCCGAGTGTCCAAAACATGAGGCCGCAAATCCGATGACACAACTACAAAGTCGATCATAGAACTGCGGCCTAGGGTGTCCTGGTGCCAAGTGCACATATGGACACCCTTATGCTTGAACATGGTGTTCGTTATGGACAATCCGTGACGGGCACAAAAGTCCAATAACAAAACACCACTTGGGTTCAGATCCGGGCGGCCATTCTTCCCAATCACGCCTCTCCAGGTTTCACTGTCGTTGCCAATATGAGCGTTGAAGTCCCCCAGTAGAACGAGGGAATCACCCGGGGGAGCACTCTCAAGTACTCCCTCGAGTGAATCCAAAAAGGGTGGGTACTCTGAGCTGCTGTTTGGCGCGTAAGCGCAAACAATGATGTATATAGATATATATATATATATACTGTATGTATATATACATGTATATATATTTGTGTATATATATGTATATATATTTGTATAT